>NC_142348.1:23640000-23820000 GCF_054954075.1 Amborella trichopoda | reverse complement strand
TATGAAAAACACTTGAACCCATTTTAGGTTAGAACAAGTTTTAGAAGAAGAAAGTAACCCTTACGTACAGAATAAAAAATAAATCCTAATAGTCATGCCTCTGTTACTAGGCCATGGAACATAGATTCTTTAAAAATACGGAAAAACAAAGAATAAATGGCCATGGAAGAAATCGTGAGGCCACAAAATAAAACAACTGAGCCAATGAAAACCTAAAACTGATTAAGGAAATTTTCCTGAAAATACATCAGACAGAGAAGAAAATAACACGAAGTATTTCTAAGATTTCTAACAGAATATTTTAAGAGAAACTGATCATTAATCAATTTTGTGAAAATTTCACAGAATCAGTTGCAATGAACCTCTGAGTCAAAAACTCAAATTTCAGAGAATTCACAATAGAATATAAAAATTTCCTGTGCGTCAAACAAATTTCCTTCCTGATGAAAAAACAAACTAGATTCTACATGAGCAAGCAGCTAATATTTCAGAGAATTCACCATAAAATAAAGGAACCGTAAATCGATCTATTACCTCTGATCAGGGGCACTACATTCCCGGTTGTTGCCATCTCCTCTTCCAACCTTTGCCAAAAAACAACAGCTCCAAACCTCAAATTTCAGAGAATTCACACTAGAATATAAAAATTTCCTGTAAGTCCAAAAAAATTCCTTCCTGATGAAAAAAACAAACTAGATTCTACACGAGCAAGCAGCTAAAATTTCAGATAATTCACCACAAAATAAATAAACCCTAAAACGATCTATTACCTCTGATTAGGGGCACTACATTCCTGGTTGTTGCCATCTCCTCTTCCAAATTTTGCCAAAAAACGACAGCTCCAAGACCGGATATAACAGAAGAAAATAAAAAAAGGACATGGATTCAAAAATTAGGGTTTCTGCTACTGTGAGAAGAGTGAACTAAGAGGAGAGCAAGGAAAACCCAGTCCTATCTCTCCCTCAACCACTAACCCTTCTTCTCTCTATTATTCTGCCTCCTATCTTCTTCGTCTCTCTTCTTCCCTCTATTCTTCTGCCTCTTCTCTTTTATTTCTCTCTCTTCTTCTCTTTTTCTCTCTCTAAACTCGTTAAGTTTGGTTTTCAAATGGCATTGTTCTTGTCTGGTCGAGATATATAAAGGCACCGCTATCAACGGTCATTTGTTTGTGACGGTTGGATTCGTTTTTTCCATTGGTTGGGACATTGGATTCTGCCGAAACACATCCAACGGTTGGCAACTTCTTGCAAAATTCTCTCTCTCGCCCTCCCTCTCTCTAGGTAACATTGGCTGGCATATATAGTAAGACCCAGTTTCTACGCGGCAAATAGAAATACGGGCCTGTTGATGAATCTATTTTTCAGATGGATTTTAAGACTTAAATAAATAAATTTTAAAAATTAAAATTAATAAATCTAATAAGAAAATATTTAGACCGTTAGTTTGTATTATTTTATATTTATCTTTAAAATGGATGCTTTACACGTTCTGAACCGCATATGTAGAAATGTTGTCCAATCCATATGAAACAATTTTCCACATGTTATTTATGGAGACGTAGTAATTAGAAAGGGAAAGGGTTTCTACGAGTCATGGGACTCATAGGGACTCATATATAGAGATGAGTCATCTCTTAAAAATTCATTTTTGAGATAAATTTTAGACCTAATTTTTAAGGAATATATAACCTTTAACATGGATATCATGAATTTATTAGAAAAACAAATTTTAAAAGCTGAAACAGATAATTTTACGAATGAAATATTTAGACCATTGGTTATAACTTTTTTCGAGAGAAACTACCCATATGAATCCATCTTTAAGATAGATGTTTTATGCCTCTGGGAATACAAATTTAAGAATTTGTCCCCTGGTGCATACAACAAGTTTCCAATCTGAAGATGGTGATACCTCAAACAAAAATAAATTTGAGAAAAAGAAAAAAGAATTGAAATCTGGAAACGATGCGGTCCCTTCCACATACACATAGAAGGGACCTACAACGGTACCCCTGTAGGTGTACAACATACTTGAATTTCCTGGAGTACAAGACTGATTTATTTGATATAAATTTCAGGAGAAAAAAAATGAGTTCCTTCGCCTAAATTTCACAATCAAAAGTGAATTAAGTTGAAAGTTCATTTCTTTGATATAAATTTCAAGAGAAAAAAATGAGTTCTTTCGCCTAGATTTCACAATCAAAAGTGGACTAAGTTAAAAGCTTAAATTATATCTTAGCTCGTTTTCCCTTAAGAGTCAAACTATTTTTTTTGTTAATTCAGATGTAGAGTGGTTCTCATACTTCTAAGCATATTGCTTTATTGTTGGTTGGTCCTTTTTGTTCCCCGTCTAATGACCTTTTTGATTTGAGCAACTAGGTTGGTAGAGCATGATAGCTTTCTTATGATCCACCGGTTAAGAAGTTTGGATTTATCTTTTGTCATAATGATGAGTTAGAAGTTAAAAGAGTTCTTAAGCAAAGTCATTGGAGAGTAATCCATTTTTTCACCTACAAAAAAGTGTTTGCTTAAGTTTAATAGTAATTTTTTGTAACTACATCTCTGAGGGAAGAAGACGCAATCCGTTTGGCTAAGTGTTTGCGTAAGTTTAATAGTAATTTTTTGTGGACATTTTCTAGCTTCTTGAATACCATGGCACCGAAAAAACTCCTACCATTTAGACTGGTTGTTAAGAAGGGAACCCTTCAACAGAGCAGTAGAGACCGCCTCTTATTAATCTTGATCATGAAGAAGAAATGCAAACAGAGAATCCTAGTAATGCTATTGTGGACCCTCAACAAGTTCAAACTATGGTGGCGATGGATGGTTCTATTGAGGAAGCATTGATGATTCCCCCGTTAAATGTTTTCCCAGCTGAGAACCTAGAATTGATTTCTTTTAAGGATGACAAGTTTTCTCATCTGATGGTGATGAACATGAGGATTTTGAAAGTATCCTTGGGGACATGGGAGTGACTTTCATTGCTCTAAATAGACAGGTTGCAGATACTTTATGAGGAAAGGTCTAGAGGGCCAAGGAGGAAGAAGAAGTAAGGTGGGAGACAGGTCATCGAGACTCCTGCTGAGAAGACAAAAGCTGGGGGGAAAAGGGATTGCCAAGATTGTTGCCAAGCCTACAAGATCATCACCTAGCCTTGCACCTCGAAAAATGGATCAAGGTGGTGGTGGTTTGATCATTCTAAGTGATGACAGTGTAATGGAACCCGTAGAATCATGTACGTCCATATCCGCTGGGAAGGTGAGGAGCTTGTCGAAAATGGAGCTACTTATGCACCAAAATGAAGCTAATAAGTTGGAATGTTCGGGGCCTCGGTGAGTCGAGTCATAAGAAGGAGGTAAAGCTTCTTGTCCATAAATATAAGTTGATGTTTTGTTATTGCATGAAACTAAATTACCAAACCCGTCTCTTTTTATTGTTAAGGAGATTTGGATTTTGGGTTTGTTATTTTTTGTGGGGTGGATTATGTCGGTGCCTGTGGGGGTTTATGGATTGTGTGGGATCCTAATGTTTCATGTTGTCCTAACATCATTACAAATACTTGTTTTGTGGGAGTTATTTTATAAGGTCATTTTTCTTCTTATATGCGGTTGTTGATCAATGCTTTTAGAAGTGTGAGGGTCGCCTCTAAGTCACTGATATACTTAGACTATATGCCTCATGTGATTATGTGTTGGATAGGGTTAAGAGAACTAAAAGGAAATAAGAACTCCAATATCTAAGTATAATAACCCTACATGGGAAGGTCATGACTCATAGGGAATGAGTCCATACTCTGATACGAGAACAACTTGTGGCATGTGCACTCACAATTGCGCAAGAAGCCACTCTTCTAAGTGTAATTATCCAACTAGGAAGAGCTAGTACACATGTGCAACGACCCTATATATTATTGTTTCTATGTCCCCAGGAGCGCACTTGTAATTCACTCACACCTAAAAGTATTGGAAAATTGATTGGGATGACATTGATAAACCATATTATGCGTCCTTACCAAAGCCTTTGGATTATAGGCTTGTTACGTCATTCCAAGTGAATGGACCATCATCCTGAACTAGCGCAGTGCAGTACTCTGATACTAAAATTTCAACCCATAGATCTCCTTTACCTCTTGTCCAATTTTGTTTTGATATCAAAATAAGTACTTTTTTTATATGAAAAATGATTTTGAGATTTTTAAGAAATTTTGGCAATTTTTAAAATTTTTTTGGAGCAAGAAAATGAGGTTTTTTAATTTATTTGGGGTATATTTCAATCAAGGAAAGCTAGTGGAGGCCACATGTACTATCCAAGTGGCTATAGGGTGACACAAGGCACCTCATGGGACCGACATGCCTCTAACATAAAACCCCCTTAGGTGTCTTTCCTTGGAATTTGTGTGTTTTATAATAAGGAGTTTTATATAGTTTAAATGAAAAATAGTTCTATTACTTAAGTGAGTAATTTTGTCACACGCTTTAGATGGCACTCATGTAGTTTTTTTTCACATGTGTCTAGGGTTGAGGATACATCATGAAATTTTGGCTTAGGCCCTAAGTCTTGGATGATAATCATAGTATAAATCACATTTTGGTGTGGCATCATCTATTGGCTAAGGTCAGGTGAAATTTTTGAAATGGCTTCATTTCCTTTTGAGCAAATATAGATATGGCCATTTGAGTTCTTTACGGTGTCTAGCCCACTTGATGCTCCATACTTAAGGTGATCCCCATAGCCTCTACTCTTTTATTTTAAGAGTATTTCTTCTGTCTTTTTATTACTGTAAATTTGTGATTACAATAAAAATTTTCTCCTTTTATGTTCGAGTGTTCGTGATCTTTGATTACCTTGTAAAACTATGCATCCACACCACGTAATGTGCATAGTCTAGTTTTCAATCTTGAATTTAGACACCACTTTCTCTACCATTTTGTTAATCTAATTTCTCTGAGAATTATATGAGATATTTCATGAATACTAGCAAGCATTTAGTGATTCTTTGAATGCCCCATCATAGTCATTTGATCCTAAAGCATTTCCCTTGTGAATCAATACTTGTTTTCTCTTGTCTATGGTCATATACTCCCATACATCATAAGATGTCTATGCTCATTGTTTTTATCAACATTATCATCAAAAGTACATTTATGTCTCTCATTTTGAAGCTAATAAAGTGGTTAATAATTGAGCATAAGCTTGCCGTCACATAAGTGAGACAAGCCCTTTGTATCACAGTCGTACGTGCTGTCATACATGGGACAAAATTAAGACCCTAAAAGGTTCGCTTATGTGATCTTGGCACAAAGGGTTTGACAATTGGCTTCCCCTTGATACTTTTCACTTATTTGTTGTAATTTTGATTTTTAAAATGTTTTGTGGTATGGAGAGTTGATCATGTAATGTTTGGAGTTGGTTTATATTGTTTAGAAAATTATATGTGCACAATGTTGTCAGATTCTCTTCGGAGTCGTCTTCGATTTGGTGAGAAAATGAAGCAATTCGGTGCTTTAGCCGATCGGGGGAAGACTTCAAATATTTTTAATTTAATAAATAAATTAGATATATATCTAAAATAAATAAAAATAATGAAAAAATAAAAATTTAAAAAAAATGAAAAAAGAAAAAATATTTTTATATAGATATTTCTTTGCTTAGGCCGAAGAGGCCAAGCTTCAGCAAAATCGGCTTGAATCATACCCAAATTTGATTGAAGCGGCCCAAATCTAACTGAAACGACAGTACCAAGCTTCGCTTCACTTCGGTCTGGTCGCTCTGAAAAATGTGCAACATTAATTTCAAATGTTTAAAAAAAACATCATGACTCCTAATGAACTACCAGAGAGCAAACACATTCGGGGTCAAATTCACCCATGTATTCCATATCATAGAAATACAGGCTTTACCTATCATATTGAGAGCGGAAGAGTTCCATAGGCTTGAACCTATGTTACAATTTACATCAGCCTGAAAGCTAGATTCGGGCCTTGAAGTCTATACATATGATTCTAGGAAAGGAAAATATACAAACACACATCAAATAAATCAATACCAAGGCCATCATGAGCCTATATACCTGACTTTATGCAGGGGTATTATATGGATGGTCTGCTCCTTTGATATCAAGCTTATCGTGAGTCTAAATTTAATAGCTTCTCTCTCTCTCTATCAGATTATTGCAATGTAGCAGCAACAACAGTAGTATCAATGGGCTGATCCTTAACTTACTGAAAAATACAATCACTCTCTTCTATCTCTCTCAATCGTGCAAATATCATCAAAGAGTGTTTATGTCTCAGTCTCTCACTGAGCTGAACTGATCCAATCCTGTCAATCCAATGAAATTGAAGTCCTTTCCTCATCAAGAATTGAGGTTTATATAATCCTTCAATCGTTGATAAGCATAAAAGCTTATCATGTTTATCCATTCGTTTATCACATGCCTTTATCTTTTATAATTGAGCCATAGACGATAACCATGTATCTTTGTTTGAATGTGAATGCTCTCATAAATGGCTTTGTTGATAACTACATGCTTGGTCAATGTTCATCTTATTTGACATTTGAATTCGAATTCGAAGCTCTAAGATTTCAGCAGGAACACCGTGTAAGAAAAATAAGGGATTTTGTTATTTGTATCCATCGTCGATTAAGTTGTTGCAGCCAAGTTCTACCATGTCTGCATATTTCTTCTACCGCTTCTTGGTGATGAACCTTTTGGTCATGAAATTTGGAGAGATTGTAGAGAACCCAGAGACGAACCCAATGATCCAAGTTTCACTTCAAATAGATTATATATGAGAGAGATATTGTTCAACAAAGTGGACCCTTTGCTGCTAGAAATTACGCCAGTAGGATTAGTGATTTGCGGGCTCAACCGCTCCTACCTCAAGAATTAATATAATGTTGCACCTTTTAATGGTGATAAAGCATTAAGTCAGGAATCTAATGGTCATGGGTCAGCATTAATTCAAGAATCTAATGGTCTTGGACCCATGACAAAACTCCTCGTATATAGAGAGAAACCTCAATTTTGATGACCGGAGGTCATCCTGGCTTTGACAGACAGCGTATAAGGCCCTTGATTGTCAATGAATACAGATGAGGAGTTAAACCATTTCTGAATACTGTGAAACTTTACGGTGAGTGATATAATGCCTCAATTATGAATCCTTGAAAGTCTCGACTTCATCCCAAACATAAAATTTGGGGTGTCGGTCAAGGCATATCTTGACCACTAAATGAATACGGGTGCTAGGGTTAAGTCAACTCCGAATGATGCCCATTTTGTATAATTCTTGGACTTAAAGGCATATGAAACCTCATGAATCACATTTGCAAGGATGCACCTCATTGTGATATCATATGATGAGGCTTTCCTTAGGCTCCATCCATCAAACACTTTATCCTTGGCCAACGATGGATTCAAAGAGACTTATCGCATCTCACCAAACTCCTCCAGTGTCATTCAGAGAGGTGTATATGGGCCATTGGATTGTATATGTATCTCATAATTTGTCTCAAATTGATATGATTTCATGGTCTCTTATCATCGATCATTAGTCACGATGCACATGTGTGACTGATGATGGATTAGGAAGCTTATCATTCTGTATCAAATTTATCATTCTGTATCGAATTATTTCACCTATCATATGGAGAGGCATATATGGGCCTTAGGAGCATATATATCTTAAAACTCTTCTCACGTTTGAGATGGTAAAGGTATCTTCTATCATCAATTGTTAGTCAAGGAGAACACTAGACCAACGTCAGATTGGATAGTGTCATACCACATCAAATTCCTTTAATATCTTATGAACACACATGTATGAACCTTAGGAGTATATGTATCCTAGAATTTGTCTCACATTGATATGGTTTGACTCCTCTCGTTATTATTAGTCATAAGTCATGATATATATGAGTTGACTGATGAACAATACTGTAAAGGCATCTTGGAGCCTTCATATGATGAGTCTGGGGAATATCATATCTTCATATCGTTGTATCATATCAGGGTTGTATCTTTGGAAATATCTTCACAGATCACGCTCAATATCTTATCGACTGTCCGTCAAGACATCTATCTGGCACCAGTTAAGCACTTGTTTTATAATTACACCTTCAATTCATTATGCGTCTAGTTAAAATGTACTTATTTTGTATGGTGACTAAAAACACAGCCAACAAAACCGCCCCAAATGTTACATGTGTGGGAGAATCCCAAAAGGTGTGTGACATCAGGTGATTTGGTGGTTTACCGACATCGATTATCCCTTTCATCATGGTCATGCATACATGCCTCGTTTTCCTCAAGAATTTCTTTAATCTAGGAGTCTTGAATTAATGGCGGAACATACTCATCAAATCGTCATTTCTCAACACATTATCATCAGTATCCCTTATTTCCAAGAGATCACTCCTTCGGCTTCCATGTGAGTGCCTATAAATATCGGTTAGCCATGAGAACTCTACTCACATCACATCATAAGTTCTCCAAACCCAAACTTCCCTCGTCAGCTATCCATCTCTCTAAATCCCGACCTTATTGCTGCTATTAAGGGTAGTAGGGATCATATAATAGACATTCCCCTAGCCGTTATGGCAGCAAAGGGTAATCGCAGCCAATCTTCCCACTTTTGGGTTGTTGGCATATCCTCATCTTCTTCAGAAGACTTTGAAGAAGGGGCCCATGAGGCAGCCTCAAAGGGAAGGCTTAAAAAAAACCCAACCCAAATCAAGCAACTCGCCTACAAGAGCTAGTGAAAAAGCTTTGACCTGTGACTAAACTCATATCATGAGCACTGATTGTCAGACAAAGCCTTAACATTAGTTGTCTGTCAAAGCTTTAGGATGAATATATTTGGAATAAGTCCAAGGTTGGACTTATGACCTAAGCCATATCATAAGCATTAGTCGTTGGTCAAAAACCTCTGACAAATATATCTGGAATCAATCCGAGGTTTAGACCTATGACTTGAGCCATACAAGGGGTATTAGTCGTCAATCAAAGCCAAAGACAATATATATATCTATATATATATATATATAAGAAATGAGTCTAAGGTCGGATCTTCGACTTAAGCCATATGGTGAGCAATTGTCATTGGTCATACTCTTAGACCAATATGTGAAGTGAGTCTAAGGTCGAACCTTCAACATCAGCTATAACAAGCATCAGGCATTGGTCAGAGTCTTAGACCAATATATGAGAAATGGATCTAAGGTTGAACCTTAGAATTAAGCCATGACAAACATCAATCATCCATCAAAACCTTAGGTAATATATGAGATATGAGCCTAAGGTCGAACCTTTGACTTAAACCATAATAGGCATGAGCCGTCGATTAGAGTTTTAGACCAATATATGAGAAATTGATCTAAGATCAAACCTTCGAATTAAGCCATGATAAGCACCAATCACTTGTCAGAGTCTTAGCCTAATAAATGAGAAATGCACCTAAGGTCGGACTTTCTACTTAAGCCATGACATGCATGAACTATCGGTCAATGAGTCTAAGGTCAAACCTTTGACTTAAGCCTTAACATGCATGAACTATTGGTCAAAATCTCAGACCAATATATGATAAATAAAACTAAGGTTGAGCCTTCAGCTTAAGCCATGATAGGCATCAGTCGTCAGTCGGAACCTTGGTAATATATGAGATACGAGTCTAAGGTCGAACCTTCAACTTAAGCCATAACAGGCATGAGCCATCGATTAGAGTCTTAGACCAACATATGAGAAATGGATATAAGATCGAACCTTCAACTTAAGCCATGACAAACATCAATGATCTGTCAGAGTCTTAACCCAATATATGAGAAATGTAAGGTCAGACTTTCGACTTAAAGTCATGACAGGCATCAGTAGTTGGTCAGAGCCTTAGACCAATATGAATGATATGTAGATGAGTTCCGATTAATTGAAACTCTTTTATCCTATTTTAGATGTCATGTGTCCCAAGAAATTCCTGAAGGAAGGAGATGATTGGTGGGAAAAGTGCACCAGAGTTGAATTAGCTCGTCATAGACCCGTATACCAAGCTGATGGCAATGTCAATGAATATCTAAGATGGCCCCTTTCTATCAATTATTTGATCGAACCTCTTGGCCTTGGCAAGTTTAGCAAGGATTATCATCCGGGTCTTCCTCCATAAAGCCTCCTTCTCCATTATGCGCATAAAATTGTCGTTGGAAATAGAATATTTCCTATATTTGCACATCTAACAAGGATAAGTTATATATATATATATATATATATATATATATATATATATGTGTGTGTGTGTGTGTGTGTGTGTGTGTGTGTAATATATACATATATATATTACACATATCCAACGATATATATATATATATATATATATATATGTGTGTGTGTGTGTGTGTGTGTGTGTGTGTGTGTGTGTGTGTGTGCATGTGTAATATATATATGTTTTAGATATATATGTGTAATATATGTATATATATGTGTAATATATATATGATTAATATATATATCGTTGGAGATGTGATATCTAAAACAAGGAAATTAATACCAAAGAAAAGAAAAAAAAAAAAGGAAAATATCTCCTTATCCCCTATTTTTAACTTTCATATCTCATGAGATCCAAGAAATGAAAATATTGCTTGTTAGCAAAATGCCTTCATCTTTTCTATTTTACAATCCCCTGGACCCCTTTAACCATAAAATTTTGACCCAAACAAACACTAAAATGACGTCCTATTTAAACTACATCACTCTCTCTCTAAAACTCAATCTCTCTCTCTTCGCTTCTCGACGAGTTTACCAGTCAAGGGGTTTAGCTTGAGCTCGAACACGAGCATACTTCTTATGTGTGAAAGAGAGATGGAGTTTGGGTTTTAGAGAGATGGAGTTTTAGAGAGAGAAAGGTGAAGTTTGAGTTTTAGGAAGAGAGATAGAGTTTTGAGAGTGAGAGAGAGAGACAGAGTTTGGGTTTTAGAGAGAAATGAAGTTTTGAGAGAGAGAGTCGATGATTTAAGCGAGAGATGGAGTTTTAGAGAGAGAAAGAGATAGAATCCTTTCATAAGTTATTGAGGCCAATAACACATGGTCAAAAGGGTTTAGGAGGTTGGAAGATAAAAAAGATGAAGTCATTTTGCTTACAAGTAATATTTTCAATTCTTGGGTCTAATGAGATATAAAAGTTAAAAATAGAAAATTAGAGGATATTATCCCCAAAAAAAAAAATACACTCTCTATGTGCCTAAAAAGAATAGAATCCCAAGATTGCACTGGAACCATCCAATTTTTGGAGGATATGATCTAGATGTTAAAGAACTCAAAATCTACAATTTTTTTATTTGAAAATAATTATAATTTGAAAATAATCATCTAATTATAATTAGATGGACTGCAAAATTTCAAATCAAATGCAAAAAAAATTCTTTAAAATAAATGTTTCACCCGATGGAGTAAATGTATAGTATGCTCCTGAACATACACAATGCAAGGAGAGAGAGAGAGAGAGAGAGAGAGAGAGAGAGAGTGTTGGCATGTGGGCCTTTAAAGAGTAGTTACTACATTACATTATTAGAAATAATCATCAACATTTAACCTCTATCGATGCAGAAAAAGCACTGGTTATAGTTGTGAAAATTAGATTTGCACAAAAATCAAGGGAAAAATGATTGGAGTTCGTTATGTCATGATAGTCAAGGCCCGTCAGTGAGATGTCTAGGGCTAGCAATGGATCGGGCCAGCCCATTGCCAGCCCAGCCCGGCATTGCCAAGACTGGGTCAAAGGGATATTGGCTCAAGCTAAGCTGGGTCACATAGACTATTTAAAAAAAAAAAAAGAAAAAAAAAACAGAAGTCTTTGAGGAGAAACATCAAGCCTGGCATGGTCTGGACCCGGTAGACTCGGCCCTTGAGCCACAGTGACCTGGTCCTCAGGCCATATTTTGTGGCTCGCAGCCTACATCTTTTGGAATCAGGCCGGACTGTGTGACCCATTGCCAACCCTCTTAGTTAACCGCTCGCCACAAAGAACCTTTAAGAATAGGGATTCTATACAATGAAACCATTAAACTTTAGTATACTGAGGTCACAATTACTTATAACCATCCGATGTAAAACTTAATAGCTTGAGGGTGTCACAAAGTTCGAAAAAATTTATGAACCTAGAGCTCGATCAATGAAATAAATATACCACCGAATTTTACATCTAATGGTCAAGATTATTTGTGACCACCATGTACCAAAGGTAAATGGTCTCATTGTATACTTTCCCTTGAAAATATAGTAGTTTTGCAAGTACATTCATTAAGAAGCCTTTGGTTACCAAAAACGCTAGATTTACGGTAGGAAAAGTGTTTCGTGCATCAGGGGACTCATGTCATATGCGCCCCCTTGATGCATCAAACATCCATCTCAAAAATATCATATTTTATTTTTAAAATTTATTCTTTTTTTAGATTCATATTCACCGTGATGGAGATTCTCAACTGCTAAACTTTTGGATCTAGAATCCATCTCGAAGATGAGATGGATTTTGGAGGGAGGACTTATATAAATAGATGAGTCGGGGGACCGTCATTTATGGTTTCACATACATACAGTTACTAAAATTCAATCCCCAAATGCCCATCACATTCCAAGAACCTGTTGAAAAGCTAAAAAACTTCTTGTCCTTAGACAAGTTTCAGTAGGGAATACCTTCTTTCAAGTATCATGCAATGGGTGTGGAATATTTTCCTTTGAGTATTGTACAATTGCTCCATCTTTAAAGTGAGATCAGAAAATAAATTCAGAAAAATGAATTCAGAAAATAATTATCAGATTAAATTATAATATACAATGTCATGGCTGATACATGAAGAGACAAATAAATAGATGGAAATGGACAGATGGATGGATTGATAGACATACAAATAGATAGATAGATAGATAGAGGGAGAAAAAGGGAGTATTGCAAATTAATTGTTATACACAGCAACTTCAAGTGAAGATCAGAGCAAATATTGAATGAATCTACAATCTCTTTTGGTTCTATTTCTTTCCTCCTACCTCTGCAACTCGTAAGGCAATGAAAGGTCGGTTCTTCTTCTTTTACACCAATCTCCTATTGGAATTCGACTTTTGATCCTTCAAGCTGATAATACATAGGCAAATTTATAGTGTTAACTAGTGCAAATGAAAACCTTTAATCAGGTAAACAAAGGAAAAATGACATTGTTGAGATGGATTTGCTAGAGAGAGAGAGAGAGAGAGAGAGAGAGAGAGAGATGTTTAGGACTCCTCAGATTAAACCACAAGAGAGCATTAAGTTTGATGATGCATATGATATTAGACACCGACAAGGTGGGGGGGTGGGGAGAGATATTTAAAACTTCAGAATAATACCGGCAGGGGGGAGGGGGGGGGGGGGGTGTTGGGGGTGGGGATAGATATAAAACTTCAGATTAATATGGTGGGGGGAGGTGGGGGGCTGGGGGAAAGCGACCATCCCTTGTTCTTCAGTGCTCTCAACTGGATTAGCATTTGAAAGTGATCTAGTAAGGATAGCTCCCTATCATGTCTAGATCACATCTTTCAAATGCCTTTTCCATTTCTCCATTGCTCAGACATTGCATCAGCTAGAGTTAGCACAACCATTGAAAAGTTCTTCAAGTTCAAAACAATTGGGATATTGGCATTGCTCACCCAAGTTGAAGAGCAAGATCCAACTTTATTTGAAGCTGAGTAAAGAGATCATGAAATCCAAGGCTGTAAAATAACTATTAGAACCCCTTTCCCATGTGTGTGCATGAAAGGTAACATGTAGATTTGTTGATTTTGCTTTTTTCTTCAGAGATGAGATTGGGTTCATTTGATCATTTAATTTTTTTAGTTATCTTTGGTAAATAAGTCTTTTTATGTTATAGAGAACTAAGGGATAGAGTTGGAATTTAATTTGAGAAGATGAAGGGCTAAGATTTAAGAGTGACTAGGGTTTCTTATGGGGAAAGTGACTTAAGGTTACTTTTATAAATATGTAAGAAGGAAAACAAAACTAGAAGTATTGAATTTTGGGTCTCATAAAAGATTTTTTTATGTTTTATTTTCCTTCTCTGATTTTCCTAAATCATGTTGTAATATGCAATGCACTCTCATGACTCATGTTATAAAAAAATCATACAATCTTCGAAGGAATATTCATCATGGGAAAACAATGGTATATACATGGTCAAGGGAAATTATGACATAACCCAATACATTGTAGAAATCCCCATTTACCCTCCACTAAAGCCATGGATAATGATGGAGGAACAGTGGCAACCACCCTCACGTGAGTGGCTCCATGTCAATCTCTATCACTGTCCATCACTTCAATGTATAAGGAAGATCCAACATGACCGGGGTTTTACCATACTGCAGTGGATTAGAATATACTTTGCCCATGGTAAAACAAATCTAACTAACTACATATTTATCAATCCATATAAACCCCAGAATGGGTCCTTTCACAACTTTATAGTGATTCAACTTAGCAACATATTTTAACAGGAATGTTCAACAAACCCCTTTTCTGCTCACCTCGTTATTTTCCGCTTGACCCTTCAGTGGCTGACAATGTAAGCTCTTGCGGAAATTGTCATGAACAGTATCAATGATCACAAAAGAGGAATGCTTTGCACGACGTAAGGTATCAAACTGTAAATGATTATCTACACAGAAGCCTAAGAAGGCTTGTGGTGTATAAAATATTTCACTTTGGAAAATACCATCATTGTCCTTGGTACTTGAAGGAGGATCATTCATCTCAACCTGCAAGGAGTTAATATGTGGTGTTAATATAGCCAAAAGCATAGCGATCAAAAAGCTAAATGAAGCTGTAAATATAATTTAGTAATAAAATGGAAATGGGTAAAGCAATGTCGATTGGATCATCAACCTCCATTGATGGGATGGAGAGTGATGGAGAGAAGTAAGGTTTCCATGTCAGTTCAAGTGAACCCAACACACACTCCATCATGGCCCATCTTTCAAAGTGGTCTGCAATGACCCAATGGACCATGATTTTTATATAGTCCACCATACTATACAGTCACATTTAAGAAATCTATAAAATATTAAAAGTTGAAATGCACATAAGATAATCCATGTATGATGAAATTTAGATGAGACTTCATGTCCAATTGCTCTACTTACAGGAGAAAAGGAATGCCTTCCCCTTCTGTTACAGGGAATTCGATTCTTGCAATCAACATTTTGTTCGGCCTCATAACAACTTCAAGATAAACAAAAAATTAGTTAACATTTCATCATTTAAAAGTTAAAAACTGCTTTTGATTCAAATAGATATTGCATCGCATACTGACCGAATTAAAAGGTGAAATTATAAGTTCTTTAAAATATCCACTTTAGTGCATTTTTGCAATTAAATTCTATGGCATTCATTCAGTTTACGAAAGCTTTTCTTTTTTGTTCTTAATAAAACATAGATGATATGATTTTCTAGAATCATGCGAGTTTATCTTAAGACCAACATTTGAAAGACATAAGTCACTTAGAAGGGTAAATTGTAAAAATTCATTCACTATATCAAAATAAGCACTTACTTCTCACAAAGATAAAAATTTTCACACAACATACAAACCCGGAGCTTCCTAGATAATTCAAATTCACCACAGTAATTGCATGCATGCTGCATGTGAACCACAATAAAATCCTCCCTCTTCTTACGAATGGAATCTCCAAGCTGGCAAAGGAAATACAGTGTAAATTAGCATTACATTCAATAAGATGAACAAACTAACAAAGAAAGAACCACACAAACTCTTAAAAGGTGGAAAGAATGTTAAAGATCTCAAGAAAATGGCAAGTTAACTAATTAATGATGTTATCTTTGTAAAAAAGTGGCATCTGAGGACAAATGTGGTTTTTTGATAAGTGGTCAAGAATGTTTAATATATAACAGTTCAAGTAGCAAAAAAAAAAAAGAATGGTTTTGAAAGATATAGCTAAAAGAAAATTGGTCCGTACTTTCTGTGTCAAGAGTGCTTCCTTTGCAGTATCATTTGCAACAATAGCTTGGGTTGAATATTTTGTAACCACTTTTGAATGTGGTCTTTTTCCACTCTTTTGTCATTTTTCACCATCTTCTTTATCAATATTAGCAATAATACAATCTGCCCTTCTAGAAAAGTAATCCCCATCAAAATATGGCACAAAAGTCAAGGTCACCTTTGCCTTCTTTTCACTAGTACACACAAAGAATTGATCATACATAAGTATGCTCCACTACAATATCTTCATCTGTAGCCTTTTGTATCGTATCAAGATACCTAAGAAACAAACAACTAGTTATACTCCAACTCATTATAAGTTCCCCTCTAAGACAAAGTACTTTAAACCTCAAAAATTGGCATTTCTTGTTAGCAAATTGGCATTTATAGTAATGATTGGATGCAGAAGAAAATAAGAATATACGGGCTCACACACGCACACATGCACCCACTGCAAGAAAGAGAGAGCTCACCACTGACGTAGTCTATCCAACTTTGGATATATTATATTTCCACACAGTCACACACACCCTCACACTCACACTCACACTCACACTCACACTCATAGATATATATTTTACACATATATGTGTGTTGTGTCCCCCAAAATGTTTCAACGGTACTTTGGTTAATTTTTGTTTCACGAATTATTATTTTTATATTTTTATTAGGTGGGCTCACTAAGATGTACACATGCTCCAATTTTCAGAGCATTCTGATTTGTAGAAAAAAAATGAAAAATGAAATACTACCAAACAATCGTGACTGTGCGATTAACTTTGGACGGTGATGAGGGTAGGCGAAATCACTGTTCATTTTCACCTATAAGCATTCGGAAGAATTTTTCTCATATCAATATATATATATATGTGTGTGTGTGTGTGGTATAAAAATTAGTGTACATATATGCTAATAATTGTATAAATATATAATAAGTGTTTACACGATCATGTACATCAATGTATATATATTAGTGCATTATATAAATGCAGTTATAAACTTTACTCGTACACACATATCAGTATATATACATCGTATATACACAGCCTTCACATACACATATGGATATATTTTTTACACACTTATAATTGTATATATAGCTTATAACTAATTTATTGTATGGTTATATGCATCAGTCTATATATATACACTGAAAGCAATGGTATGTATTGCTATACATCAATATATACAAAAATTGTTTTAATAACTGTATGTACATTAATATATATGGCCATATATACAATTATTATCAGTTTATATAGTACCCAGATTTGTATACTACATACACATACACACACACACACACACACACACACACACACACACACACACACACACACATATATATATATATATATATATATATATATATATACTAGACATTTATGCGTGTTGTGTATGAACTGATGTATGTATATTTACGATATGTATATATACTCATATGTTTTTTTGTATATATATATACTGATATGTGCACACACATGCACCTTTAGTTATTGATAAGTTCATACATACATTTCTATATTGATTGATATATATGACTATATTGACACTGATTATCATTTGATACAGTTATTAGTGTATATGTATATATGTGTAAAGTTTTTATATATACAGTAATATATAAGATCATGTATATACTTATTATCAGTGATATATACTGTTATTAGCGCAATTTGTGTACATATTGATGTATGCAATACATTAGTTATCAGTGATAGATACATATATGTTATGTATGTATACACTAATACATGCATTCTATATACATTGATATATATGACCATATAAACGATATGTATATACAGATATGTATATGTGTATACTGATGTATTTATGAGTGTATATATATGGCCATATAAACGATATATATGAGTAGTTTATATATGTCTATATAGTGTGTATATATATATGATATGTATATATGATATGTATATACTGATATATTTATGCATGTATATATAAACTTGTTATTAGTTAGATATACACTGATATGCACACGCACACGCAACCTTTCGCATTGATAGTGCATACATACATTTCTATATACATTGATATATAAGACCGTATAGACAAGTTTTATCAGTTTATACTGTTTTTAACGTATATGTACATTGATATGTATATACGCACACTCATATGTATATGTATAAAGGTTTTATATAAACATTAATGCATAAGACCACATATATACTAATTATCAGTGATATATACAGTTATTAGCACATGTTTTGTATGTATTGATGTACAACAATATATACCATTGTTTTTAATATAGATGCATGAACCATACAATACATTAGTTATTAGCAATCTATACAGTTATTAGTGTATAAAAACTACATTGATACGTGCGTGTGTGATATTTGTATATATACGTATGTGTGTTTGGGTAAAGTGCATAACTATATATATATATATATATATATATATATATATATATATATATATATATATATATATATATATATATATATATATATATATATATATATATATATAGTACACCAATATATACATTTCTATATACACTGATGTTTATGACCATATATATACACTTATTATTTGTTTATATAGTTGCTTGATCTCATTTACATACAATTATCAATGTATATATACACTGATATGTGTACGCACATGCACCCTAACGCGTTGATAAGTGCATATATATTGTGTATGTATACACTAATTAATACACGTATTTTATATATATTAGATGATATACGTGCACGTATCAACGTGTAAGGGTGCATGTGCGTGTACGTAGCAGTGTATATATACATTGATAATTGTATATAACTGATAGCAATCAATTGTATACATACACGCATAAACATATGAGTATATACATATCGTATATATACACACATCACCTCATACATAACACGCATATATGTGTAGTATATATATCTGTGAGTGTGAGTGTGAGTGTGAGTGTGAGTGTGTGTGTGTGAGTGTGAGTGTGAGTGTGAGTGTATGTTTGTGTGTGTAAGTGAGTGTCTGACGATTGTGTGAGTGTGTATAGTATATAAATCAGTGGACATATATGTTAATATATGTATAAATTGATAATAAGTGCATATATAGTCATATACTTCAATGTATATAGAAATGCATATTTTAGTGCAATGTATATATACAATTATGCATTTTACACAGACACACATATCAGTTTACACACATCGCCCATACACACATATCAGTTTACACACATTGTATATATACAGACATCACGCACACACACACACATAGCAATGTATTTTTTACACACTAATAACTGTATATATAGCAGATAACTAATGTATTGTGTTGTAATATGCATCAGTATAACTAATGTATAGCAAATAACTAATGTATTATATGATTATATATAGGGAAAAAAATGGTATATACTGCTTTGCATCAATACGTACAGAAATTATGCTGATCACTGTATATATCACTGATCATAAGTATATACATGGTCGTATACATTAGTTTAAATATATGTCATCTAGACATATGCACATGAGTGTGTGTATAAACATATCAGCGTATATATAAGCTAATAACTGTATAAACTAATGTATTATATGATCATATATATCATTGTAAATAAAAATGTATGTATGCACTATCAATGCGTAAGGGTGCATGTGCGCATGTATTTCAATGTATATATACATTAATAATTGTATATAACTGATAGCAAGCATACACACATGCATAAATATATCAATATATACATATCGTATATAAACACACATCAGTCTATACACAACACGCATATATGTGTAAAATATATTTATGTGATTGTGAGTGTGAGTGTGAGTGAGTGTGAGAGTGTGAGTGTGAGTGTGAGCGTGAGTGTTAGTATGAGTGTGTGTGTGTCTGTAGTATATAAATCAGTGTACACATACGTTAATAACTTTATAAACTGATAATAAGTGTATATATGGTCATATACCGCAATGTATAAAAAATTGTATATATTAGTGCACTATATATAGACAATTATTTACTTTACATACAAACATATCAATATATACACATCGTATAGATACAGACATCACACACGCACACACATATCATTATATTTTTTGTACACTAATAACGGTATATATAGCTGATAACTAATGTGTAGTACAATTATATACATCAGTATATATATATACACTGAAAGCAATGATATATATTGCTATATATCAATATGTACACAAATTGTGCTAATAATTGTATTTATCACTGATAATAAGTATATACATGGTTTTATACATTAGTCTATATATAAACCTTTTATACATATACATATGAGTGTGCGTATATATATATATTAATGTACATATACGCTAATAATCGTATAAACTGATAATAAATGTCTACATAGTCATATATATCAGTATGTTAAGAAATGTATGTATGCATTATCAATGCGTAAGAGTGCACGTGCTACGCATATCAGTGTATAAATAATTGATAGCAAGTTTATACATGCATGCATAAACGTATTAGTATATATATATCGTATATATCTATACACTGCATATATATAAACTGATAATAGGGGTCTATATGGTTAAATACATTAGTGTATATAGAATGCATGTATTAGTGTATACATATACAGTATATATGCACTTATCAACGCGTAATACTTGTGCATGCGCATGCTGGTGTATATAAACATTGATAATTGTATATAACTGATAGCAAGAAAACTATTTACATGCAAGCATAAACCTATTAGTATATACATATCGTATATATAGACATATCAGTCTATACACAAAATGCATATATGTATAATATATATATAAACATATCTGTGAGCATTAGTGTGAGTGTAAGTGTGAGTGTGTGTGGGTGAGTGTGAATGTGTGTGTGTGTGTGTGTGTGAGTGAATGTGTGTGTCAGTGTAAGAGTTTGTGTGAGTGTGAGTGTGAGTGTGAGTGTGAGTTTGAGTGAGTGTGTGTGTGTATGTAGTATATATATCAGTGTGAGTGTGTGTACAGTATATATATCAGTGTTCGTATACGTTAATAACTGTATAAACTGATAATACGTGTATATTTGGTCATATACATCGATGCAACTAGAAATGTATATATTAGTGCGTTGTATATATACAGTTATGCACTTTACACACACATATAAGGATAACACATCATATATATATATACATTCATCACGCACACACACACACACATAGCAATGTATTTTATACACACTAATAACTATATATATAGTTAATAACTAATGTATTGAAAGGTTATATGCATCAGTATATATATATACACTGAACACAATGGTATATATTGCTAGCCATCAATACATACACCAATTGTGCTAATAATTGTATATATCATTAATAATAAGTATATATGCAGTCTTATACATTAGTGTATATATAAACCGTTTGTTTATATGTATTTGAGTATGCGTATATACATATCAGTATCCATATACGCTAATAATTGTATGTGAATACAGAGTAAATCAAAATATATGAAATGAATAAGGGTGCATATGTATGAGCATATCAATGTATATATAAATGATAACAAGTTATACATACACGCATAACTATATCAATATATATATATATCATATATATATACACACTGTATATATATATAATCAACAAATGCGTATCTATATGATCATATATATCATTGTATATGGAATGCATCTATTAGTGTACACATACACAATATAGAAGCACTTATCAACGCGTAAAGGTGCACGTGCGTGTGTATACCAGTGTATATATACTTTGATAATTGTATAAAACTGACAACAAACAATTATAACATACACGCATAAACATATCAGTACATACATATCGTATATATACACACATAAGTTTATACACAACACACATATATGTGTAATATATATATTTATGAGTGTGAGTGTGAGTGTGAGTGTGTGTGTGACTGTGTGAATGTGAGTTTATGTGAGTGTAAGTGTAAGTGTGAGTGTGAGTGTGAGTGTGTGTGTTTGTGAGTGAGTGTGTTTGTGTGTCTGTGTGTGTGTGAGTCTGGGTGTGAGTGTGTGGGTGTGTGTGTGTATGTTTTAGTATATAAATTAGTATACATATACGTTAATAATTGTAAAAACTAATAATAAGTGTATATATGGTCATATAAATCAATGTATATAGAAATGTATACATTAGTTTACGGTTTACATACAGTTATGCCCTTTATACATATACGCATATCAGTATATACACATCGTATATATACAGACACCACGTACACACACACATATCAATATATTTTTCCACATTAATAACTGTATATATAGTTGATAACTAATGTATTGTATGGTTATATGCATCAATATATATATATATATACACACACACACACTAATAGCAAATTTATACATATATGCATAAACATATCAGCATATACATATCGTATATATAGACATTGTAGATATATATATATAAATTGTTAATAAGGATCTATATGGTCATATATATCAGTGTATATAGAATGCACGTATTACTGTAAACATACACAATATATATGCACTTATCAATACGTAAAGGTGCATGTGCATACGCATATAACTGTATATATACAGTAATAATTATATATAACTAATAGATAACAACTATATACATACACGCATAAATATATCAGTATATATATATTGTACATATATGCACCAGTCTATACACAACACACATATGTGTGTAGTACATATATATGTGAGTGTAAGTGAGAGTGTGTATACATACACAATACATCGACACTTATCAATGCATAAGGGTGCATGTGCATGCACGTAACAATGTGCATACATTGATTATTGTACATAACAACAGATACAAAGCAATTGTATACATACAGACATAAACATATCAGTTTATACATATCATATAAGTACATACACAACACGCATATATGTGCAGTATATATATCTGAGTGTGAGTGTGAGTGAGTGTGAATGTGTATGTGTGTGTGTGTGTAAGTGTGAGTGTGAGTGTGAGTGTGAGTGTGAGTGTGAGTATGAGTATATGTGTGAGTGAGTGTGTGTGTGAGTGTGAGTGTGAGTGTAAGTGTGTAGTATATAAATCAGGGTACATATACGTTGATAATTATATAAACTGATAATAAGTGTATATACAGTAATATTGATCAATGTATAATGAAAGGTTAAATGCATCAGTATATATATATACACTAAAAACAATGGTATATGATGTTATACAACAATACGTACAAAATTTGTACTAATAACTGTATATATACCTGATATTAATTATATACATGGTCTTAGACATTAGTGTATATAAAAACCGTTTATACATTTGCATATGAGTGTGCGCACATATATATCAGTGTACATATACGCTATTAACCATATAAATTGATAATAGGTATCTATATGGTCATATATATCAGTGTAAGTAGAAATTTATGTATGCACTATCTATGCGTCTGGGTGCAAGTGCATGCGCATGTCAGTAGATATATAATTGATAGCAAGTTCATACATACACGTATAAACATATTAGTATATATATATTATGTATATATACACCCTGTTTATATATATAAACCACTAATAAAGGTCTACATGATCATTATATTAGTGTATGTAGAATGCATGTATTAGTGTATACATATACAGTACAAAAGCACTTATCAATACATAAGGGTGCATGTGCGTGCGCATATCCATATATATATATATATATATTGATAATTATATATAACTGATAGGAAGCAACTGTTTGCTACACGCATAAACGTATTAGTATATACCTATCATATATATACACGCATCAGTCCATACACAACGTGCATATATGTGTAGTATAAATATCTGTGAGTACGAGTGTGAATGTGAGTGCGCGAGTGTGAGTGTGAATGTGAGTGCAAGTGCGAGTGTGTATTTTTTACACACTAATAACTATATGTATAACTGATAACAAATGTGTTGTATGGTTCTATGCATCAGTATATATATATATATATATATATATATATATATATATACATTGAAACCAATGGTATATATTACTTTACATCAATATGTTTTCAAATTGTGTTGTTAACTGTATATATCACTGATAATAAGTATATACATGGTCTTATACATTAGTGTAGATATAAACCCTTTAAACATATGCATATGAATGTGCGTTTATACATATCAGTATACATAGACGCCAATAACAGTAAAAAAGTTTGGGTAAAAAATAACAGCAAAAATTGATAATAAGTGACTATATGGTCAAATATATCAATGCATATACAAATATATGTACGCAGTATCAATGCATAAGGGTGCATGTGCATGCGCGTATCGGTGTATATATAACTGAAAGCAAGTTTATACATACACGCATAAACATATCAATAAATACGTATCGTATATATATACACACTGTATATATATATATATATATATATATATATATATATATATATATATATATATATATATATATATATAAACAGCTAATAAGTGTCTATATGGTCACATATTTCAGTGTAAGCACTATCAATGCATAAGGGTGCATGTATGTGTGCATATTAGTGTATATGTAACTGATAGCAAGTTTATACATAAACGTATAAGCATATCAGTATATGCATATCGTATATATACACACTATATATAAATATAAACTGCTAATAAGTACATCGAATGCATGTGCGTGCACATATGCGTGCGTATATTCTTCGATTATTGTATAAAACTGAAAGCAAGCAAATGTATACATAGTATATACATATCGTATATATATGTATATATACACACATCAGTCCATACACAACAAACATATGTGTAATATATATATCTGTGAGTGTGAGTGTGAGTGTGAGTGTGAGTGTGAGAGTGGATGTGAGTGTGTGTGAGTGTGAGTGCGAGTGCGAGTGCGAGTGCGAGTGCGAGTGCGAGTGCGAGTGCGAGTGTAAGTGTGAGTGTGTGTGTGTGTGTGTGTGGGTGTAGTATATAACTCAGTATACATATATACCTTCATAACTGTATATGAACTAATCAACGCGTAAGGGTGTATGTGCATGTGCATATCAGTGTATATATATATTGATAATTGTAAATAACTGATAACAAGCAACTGTATACATAAACGCATAAATATATCAATATATACATATCATATATATACACATATCTGTCCATACACAACATGCATATATATGTAATATATATATATATCTGTGAGTGTGAGTGTGATGTGAATGTGTGTGTGAGTGAGAGTATTAGTGCACGCGTGTGTGTATGGGTATATGGATGTAATATATAAATCAGTGTACATATCATATATATACACACATCAGTCCATACACAACACGCATATATATGTAATAAATATATCAGTGAGTGTGTGTAACTGTGAGTGTGAGTGCGAGTGCGAGTGCGAGTGCGAGTGCGAGTGCGAGTGCGAGTGCGAGTGCGAGTGTGAGTGTGACTGTGAGAGTGAGTGTGAGTGTGATTGTGAGTATGAGTGTGCGCGTGGGTGTAATATATAAATCAGTGTACATATATGTCCATAACTGTATATATAAAGTTATGCATTTCGCATATACACATATATCAGTTTATACACATTGTCTAGACAGACATAACACACACACATCAATGTACTTTTTACACACTAATAACAATATATATAGCTGATATCTAATGTATACATGCAAGCATAAACATATCAGTATATACATATCGTACATATACAAATATCAAAATACATAACAAGCATATATGTGTAGTATATATATATTTATGTGTATGACCATATATACACTTATAATCAGTTTATACAGTTATTAGTGTATATGTATATATATATATATATATACTACACATATATGCGTGTTGTGTATGGACTGATGTGGGTATATTTACGATATGTTTATGCGCGTATGTATACACTTGCTTGCTATCAGTTATATACAATTATACATGTATATATACACTGATGCGCATGTAGATGCACCCTTACTTGTTGATAAGTAAATATATATTGTGTATGTAAGTATGTATAATATATGTATTCTATATACACTGATATATATGACAATATAGATACTTATTAGCAGTTTATATATATATACAGTATTTAATATACGATATGTACATACTGATATATTTATTTGTGTATGTATACACTTACCATCAGTTACATAAACAGTGTTTATATATTCGATATGTATATACTGATATATTTACGCTTGTATGTATATACTAGCTATCAGTTGCATATAACCTGATGTGCACACGCACATGCATCCTTATGCATTGATAAGTTCATACATACATTACATATACACTGATATATATGACCTTATAGACACTTATTATCAATTTATCAGTTATTAGCTTATATGTGCATTGATATGTATATACGCACACTCATATGCATATGTATAATATATAAGACCATGTATAAACTTAATATCAGTGATACATACAATTATTAAAACAATTTGTGCACATAATGATATATAGCAATACATACCATTGTTTTCAATGTATATATATATATACTGATGCATATAACTATACAATATTATAGTTGTGTGAGCATGAGTATAAGTGTGAGTATGAGCAAGTGTGTATGTGTTTGTGAGTGAGGGAGTATGTCTATGTGAGAGAGTGTGTGTGTGTGTGAGTGAGTGTTTTTGTGAGTGTGAGTGTGACTGTGTGTGTGAGTAACATATAAGTTAATAACAATATAAACTGATAATAAGTGTATATATGGTCATATACATCAATGTATATAGAAATGTATATATTAGTGCACTGTATATATACAGTTATGCAGTTTACACATACAAACATATCAATATATACATATCATATGTATACAGACATAACGCTCACACACTCACTTATAACAATGTATTTTTAACACACAAATAACTGTATATAAAGCTGATAACTAATGTTATGTAACGATAATTGCATCAGTAAATAAATATACACCGAAAACAATGGTATATATCGTTATACATTTATACGTACACCAATGGTGCTAATAACTGTATATAACACTGACAATAAGTATTTACATGGTTTTATACATTAGTGTACATATAAATCGTGTATACATATCCATATGAGTGCATATCAGTGCACATATACGCTAATAACTGTATAAATTGATAATAAGAGTCTACATGGTCATATATATCAATGTAAATAGAAATGTATGTATGCACTATCAATGCTAAAAGGTGCATGTGCATGTGCATAACAAGGTATATAACTGATAACAAGTTTATACATACACGAAGAAACATATCAGTATATACATATCGTATATATACACACACACTATATATATATATATATATATATATATAAACAGCTAATGAGTGTCTATATGGTCATATATATCAGTATAGATAGAATGTATGTATTAATGTATACATACACAGTTATGCACTTATCAACGCGTAAGTGCATGTACATGCACATACCAGTGTACATATACATTGATAAATGTACTTAAAAGATACAAAACAACTGTATACATACATGCATAAACATATAAGTATATACATATCGTATATATACACACATCAGTCCATACACAATACACATATATGTATAGAATATATATCTGTGAGTGTGAGTGTATGGATGTGTGTGTGAGTGAGTGTGTGACTAAGTGTGAGTGTGAGTGAGTGTGAGTGTGAGTGTGAGTGTGTGAGTGAGTGTGTTTAGTATACAAATCGCTATACATAAACGTTAATAATTGTATAAACTGATAATAAATGTATATATGGTCATATACATCAATATATATAGAAATGTAATATTAGTGCACTGTACATATACAGTTTACACATACAAAATCAAAATATACACATCGTATATATATAGACATCACACACACACACATATCAACATATTTTTTACAAATTAATAACTGTATATATAACTGATAACTGACATATTGTAAGGCTATATGCATCAATATATATATATGTACACACTAAAAATAATAGTGTATACTACTATACATCAATAAGTTCACAAATTGTGCTACTAACCTTATATATCACTGATAATAAAGTATATATATGGTCTTATACATTAGTATATACATAAACTGTTTATACATATGCAAATGAGTGTGCGTGTAAACATATCAATGTATATATACGTTAATAACTGTATAAACTGATGAAGGTGTATATAGAAATGTTTCTATGCACTATCAATGCGTAAGGGTGCATGTGCGTGTGCATGTGCGTGTGCATATCAGTGTATATATAACTGACCGCAAGTTTATACATACATGCATAAATATTTCAGTATATACATGTCGTATATATACACACTATATATATATATACAAACTGATAATAAGGGTCTATATGGTTATATATATCAGTCTATACATAATGCATGTATTAGTGTAAACATACACAGCATATATGCACTTATCAACACGTAAGGGTGCATGTGCATGGGAATATCAGTGTATATAAACAATGATAATTGTATATAACTGATAGCAATCAACTGTATACATAGACGTATAAACATCAGTACATACATATCGTACATATACACATATCAGTCCACACACAACGCACATATATGTGTAGTATTTATATCTGTGAGTGTGAGTGTGAGTGTGAGTGTGTGAATGCGTGTTTGTATATATGTGTGTGTGTAGTATATAAATCAGGGAACATATAGGTTAATTACCGTATAAACTGATAATAAGTATATATATAGTCATATACATCAATGTATATAGAAACGTATATATTTTAACACACTAACAATTGTATATATACAGTTATGCACTTTACACACTATGCACTTTACACACAAACATATCAATATACTCAACGCATCTATATAGACATCACACACACACACATATCAATGTTATTTTTACACACTAATATCTGTATATATACCTGATAACTAATGTGTATTAAGGTTATATGCATCAATGTATATATTCACACTGAAAACAATGGTATATATTGCTATACATCAATACGTACACAAATTGCACTAATAACTGTATATATCACAGATAATAAGTAAATACATGGTCTTATACATTAGTGTATATATAAGCCCTTTTTACATAAGCATAAGAGTGTGCATATATACTTATCAGAGTACATATACGCTAATAACAGTATAGACTGATAATAAGTATCTATATAGTAATATATATTAGTGTATATACAAATATATGTATGCACTATAAATGCTAAAGGATGCAAGTGTGTGCGCATATCAGTATATATATAAATAATAGCAAATTTATGCATAATCGTATATATATACACACTGTATATATATAAAAATAAAAATAGCTAATAAGTATATATATGGTCATATATATCAATGTAAATAAAAATGTATGTATTCGTTTAAATAAGTATCTATATGGTCATATATATGTCAGTGTAAATATAATGCATATATTAGTGTATACATACACAATATATAAACACTTATCGAGTATGGGTGCATGTGCACGCGCATAAGAATGTATATATACATTGATAATTGTATATAACTGATAGCAAGCAACTGTATGCATACACGTATAAACATATCAATATATACATATCGTATATATATACACATCAGTCCACACACAACATGAATAAAAGTGTAATATATATATCTATGAGTGTGAGTGTGAGTGTGAGTGGGAGTGTGAATGTGTGTGTGAGTTTGTGTGTGTATATGTATGTGTGAGTGAGTGTGAGTGTGAGTGTGTGTATGTGTGTAATATATAAATCAGTATACATTATATAAAATTAGTGCACTGTATGTATACATTTATGCACTTTACACATACACACATATCATTATACACACATCGTATATATATAGACATCAGATACACACACACATATCATTGTATTAACCACTAATAACATCATATATAGATGATAACTAATGTATTGTACTGTTGCATCAATTTATATATTTACACTGAAAACAATGGTATATATTGATATATTGAAGGCTTCCGAGCTTGGCGGGTCGTGCGCGGCAAATCGGGTAGCATGGGCTCAGTATGCCCCTACTGAACTCGAGTCTTATATGCTAATCGCGTAAGGACCGGTTCTTGATGGTCCTGGGATCGTGACAGTTTGGTGGTCAGGTCATATTTTATGACGCTGACCACTATGCCGGATTCACGCACTTCCTCTTCGGGCCCTGTGATTTGAAGAGGGTAGAAGGGGTTCTAGTGAAGAGGGTCATCAGAGTTGGCTGCCCCGATTGTTTTAGTGGCTTCTCTGATCAGGATTTTCTAACCACTGTCGTGCTTAGCTTTGAGGCTTTTATGGACCTCATGCCAGAATTGCGATTGGGATTGCGGCTGGCCGACTTTTCTTGCGCAAGAAAGAGTCGTCTCCATCAGATGAAGAAATGGGTGTGGGTCAGGAACTGGAGTCAACCTAGGCCAAGGAGGACGAAGGACTTGATCTCCCAACGGGTCATTACCCTGAGCTCTCTTATGGGCTTTAGAGACATGACCGAGCCGATGGAGCTGGCTCAAGATGGTACTCTTGGGGAAGGCCTTCAGATGTGCAGATGCACAAGAGGCGAATAAGGTATTGGAAAAAGTACACTCAAGCATATGTGGGCTGTATCAGTCCGGCCCTAAGCTCTATGTACGAATACACAGATTGGTGTATTATTGACCTTCGATGGCTGCTGATTCCTTAAACTATGCCAAGAGGTTCCCGATGTGCCAAATGCACTCGAGCCTTATTCATTAGCGTCTAGAGCGCCTACTCCCTACAATGGCATCATGGCCCTTTTCACAAAGGGGTATGGACATTGTAGGTCTTATCGACCCTCCTTCTGCAATGGGTCATGTCTTCATTCTAGCGGCAACAGACTATTTCTCCAAGTGGGCTGAAGCGGTCCCCCTCAAGCAAGTTCTTAGGGCTACAGTGGCCAACTTTGTGCGGTATCACATCATATACTGATTTGGGGTGCCTGACCGAATTATATTTGACAATGGCCCTCAATTCAGAAGCCATCATCACATTGATCGCTTGGTTAACCATTTGGGTTTCAAGTGGAAGTATTCAACTGTGTACCACCCTCGGGCGAACGGCTTAGCTGAGGCTTTCAATAAGACCTTGCGCAGTGTTTTAAGGAAGTCAGTATCAAAGACGAAAAAGAACTGGCAGGAGAAGCTTCTTGAAGCAATATGGGCCTATCACACCACCACAAGAAATGCCACCGATTCCACTCCTTATTCTCAGGTCTATGGAGGTGAAGGAGTCTTACCTCTTAAGATTCAACTCCCTTCGTTGTGTCTCACCATACATCAAAGACTAATCGAAGATGAGAGGGCTAAGCTTCTCTATCAAGAATTAGATGGCCTCGATGAAAAGATGTTAGAAGCTCAGCAGAATCTCGAACTCAACCAGGGGAGAATGAAGAGGGCCTTTGATAAGTCTGTCAAAGTCTGCTCATTCTCTCATAGAGATCTAGTTCTCGCCGTCAAAAGGCTGATAATTATGCATGGGCATAGTCATGAAAGTCTCGCCAAATGGGGCTTACATACTGGCCCATCCTAATGGAGAGGAGGCGATGCCCCCCATCAATGGGTGATACCTAAAGAAGTATTATCCTTGATACTCTCTCAAAAGACTCAATAAACAACAAAAAGGAAGTAAGAACAAAAAGAAAACAAAAGGAGGAAAAGAAAAGAAGCAAGACAGTTCAAACAAAGTTTAACTCTTTTTATTGCATTAGAAGGAATTACAAGCCAAAAAGCCCATTATTAGGGAGATTACAAATCTAGCAAGCAGTATTGCTCTCACAGCAGAAGAAAAGAGGGTAGTTGTGCCAGAGTTTCGCCCTTGCATCTGAGGAAAAGATGATGGTTACAGGCCAAAAAGTTGGTCTCGCATCAGAAGAAAAGAGCGTAGATGCGCCAGAGCATCGCTCTTGCATATGAGAAAAAGATGATGCTCTCGCAGCAAAGGAAGGCAAAAAGGGTTCTAGATGGCTTTTATCAGACATACAAGGCAAACCCTTCTAACAAGGAACTGGCCTATGATGGAGAGCACGCCCCCTTCACAGTGAGTATCCTTCCACAGAACAACATGGAGTTCACAGTTGTGCAGGAGGACTTGGCTTCCAACAGACTTCATAAGCCTGGCCTTACCATTGGTCACCACCCTTTGCCTACCCAAGTCATCGTCGTGCATGACTATCGCCGCGCGTGACTCAGCGCCATGTGTGATCATCGTTGCGCACGACTCAGCGCCGTGCGTGATCATTGTCACGTATGACTTAGTGTCTTGCGTGATCATCAGCACGCATGACTTAACACCGAGCGTGATCATCGCCGCGCATGACTTAGCGCCATGCACAATAATTGTCGTCCTCAACTCACTGCCGAGCATGACCACAGTCGGGCACGACTTGCCGCCGTCCATGAAAGGATCGCCGAGTGGGCATGAGGGCATAGTTACTGCCGCTCACTATGAGAGCCGTGTGCAACCTACCACTGTACGTGTTGGCCTGCAATTGTTCAGGCCCTGTGAATCTTCGTCTCCCCAGAGACTATTCAACTCCCTTCAGTTTCTGTGACCCTTCGGTTGCTTATGGCTCTTTGCACCCTCCCAGTGACCGTTCGTCTCCCCCAGTGATTGCTCACTACCCTACGACCTCTCGGTTTCTAGCTGGGAAACCTTATACCCATCAAGGAACTCTGCCACTTAATGGGACCTTTCCCCTACCTCCACACCATCAGAAAACCGTCAGAAGTCTGCGGAACTACACCCTCAATCCCTATTTTCTCGCTCGACCGGTATCTCAGAACCCTTGCCATAATAACTTAGCTAACAAGACACCAACAATAGTGACCCCCGCGAACACCTCGGTGTTCCCAGCCAGAACTCTCTTTCTTGCTACTCTCGCCCTATGTTCTTGCCAAAATCACCGTCAGGAAGTTTCCCTCTGTCACTGCTAAACCTCTAAACGTTTTACCTTTAGTAAAATAGTGAAAAGGAGTTTTACCCCCTTAAGTAGACGCCATTCCCTAGAAGTGCCCCAAACAATTGAAAATGCCATTCAGGTCCTTAAAGGCCAAAAGGCGATGGGCTGGACCGGAAGCCCAAACACAGGTCACTTCTGCCCATGTAGCGCCGAACATCCAGTGTCAGCTGGATCAAGACTAGGTCGAGCTCAGGCCTTAGGCCCAAACCTAGCATCGCGCATGAAAGTCACTAGCCAACGTCGTGCATGACCGTCGTTTATGAGCGCTGCTCAGCGCCGTTTGTGCAATTGTCACCTTGCCTATCGTCGCACATGTTGTCGTCGACCACACTAGCGTCGTGCGTGCCTAAGCATGGCTACCGCCATTTGTGTTCTACGGTTATCCCTAGTGGAATTACATATGTGCCCCGGTCTGTCATCCTCAGTGGAGTTGCCAAGCTGGTTCTCGCCCTCCGAGTGGTAATGACCACATGGCATATGGCTCGGGTTTCAAGGAGAACCCGAGACTTGAGATCGCTCTCTCGAAAACCTTGTTAAGAAACAATGGTAGGTACACCAACCCGTGAGAGAGGAATTTAATGTGAGGCGGGACACACCTCACCTGGGTTCGTGACTCACTCGGGCTAACTCACGTGGCCACCCTCTTAGATCACGACGGAAAGCCCCCTAGTCCTACAACTAGTTAAAAATTGACTCCATTGACATGCACTCTCCTGTTTTTGCAATCACACATACACGATTAATTTACAAGACAAGTGGGCCAAGGGACCTCACCTTATCTTTGGGCCAATTCACACACATTCAAAGGAGAAAGGGAAGAAGTGATGAGATGAAGATTGGGGTGATGGAAGGAGAAGAAAGAAATAGAATAGAGAAAAGAGACATTTGACCGAGTGGCTAGCCTGACACAGTGGCTAGACTGGTATGGTGGTTGACCTAGCGTGGTAGCAAGATAGGCACGGTAACTCAAACTGACACAGCTAGCGGTTTTGGGATGAACCATACCTGGGCTGTCATAGATAATCAATGGTGTCATTCTATTCTCTTTCCCGATGGAAGGGTGTGCCATTAGTGCCCTATGTAATAGGAACCCTAAAAAGGGACCTTGTGCCTAATCCTATGGGTTCCCTCCACAAACGGAAGATTTGGCTGAGAGCCACTGATATCCCCCTCCATGTGTGGCATAACAATACTTCTAGACAGATTGGTGAGACCTATGGCAATTTCTTTGCGGTCCATTGGAAGTCTTTTAAATTTCTCCCATTGGACACCATTCAGTTGCTCATTGAAGTCGTAGATCCCCTGCTCATACCTTCCAAGTCATGGCTTGCCATAAAGGCCACTTTTTTTGGGTTCATATTGCTTGGTATACTAGCTAACCCCAAAATAGTTGGGATAAAGCTAGGACAAAGATGATGATAGCCTCGCATTCTACATGATATACTCTTGGCAGCCATGGGCAGAACCATGGTGTAAAGTTGAAGAGGGACTATGGTAAGGTCCATTTAGAACAGACAACAGAAATCCATGAAGGGTGAACTGCTGTAATCCACAGACACCAAGGAGAGCTCTTGTAACTATCGAATGGTAAATCTTGGGGGTCCTCATGTTCGTACCACCTCAGTTTAGATTCTAGATGCGAATGCATCTCATCATTGACGCTCCCTAATCTCTTTTGTGTAGCGCTGACACATGCCCTAGTGAGCTCTCCCCCAACACCTCCACTTCAAGACTACCATCATCATGTGTGCTAAAAAGCCTGCTAGTTCATGTAGAGGGATGATCAACTTGTGATCCTGGACCTGTCGATCTTCCCTACAACCAATACATGAGACAACTGGCTCCCCTAATCCCATCTGATAACCCACAATCGCCCCCCCTTCGCCCATCATGTGATATTCCACCACGTCTCCTCGATACAATCGAAGGCTGCAGTTTCATGGGATTGTGACACCTGTTCCCCCAACCTTGTCCTCTCATGTTTCCATTCGACCTATTTCTTTGGTTGTCACTTGTCAACTAACTCACCCTTCCCCACCTCTCTTGAGTAAAGAGTTGCGCGTGCTACTGTGGGAGGCACCCTCTAGCCATCTCCAATGTCATGTCAATCCCCTGTCACCGAACTCATCACCACCTCCCTCTCATCCACATGTACTCTCCCCTAGGGCTCTACTTTCCCACAATCAATGCAGGTTCTGACCCCCCTCCTTTCCTAAGTAAATCCACCACACCACCTCTCATCCCCCATCTTACCTCTACCATCTCTCATCCTGCATAACAGGATGTACCCCACCTATTGGCCCCCATTCCGCTTACAGACCTGAAAAGATCAATCCCATGGGTGAATGCTTAAAAAATGGGTGAATGCTTAAAAACGAAACTTAATTACAATTTAGGAAATTGGAAATAAATCCCGAAATTAGGCGCAATGACCAAAATGTTCCTGAGATCTTTTCGGTTTAATGTCGAAGCCGTCCCTGCATGCAAGTTGTTTTGCCATGGCCAGATCTTGGAAGCTTTTTCTGCAACTTGTGGTGATGGTTCAGATGATTCGTAAGCATATCTTCAATGTCCTTGCGACTCTGAGCGTTTTGATGCCCTTTAGTATTGCTGTGGTGGCCTTTTCCCACGGGGTGGAAGTCCAGCCAAATTTGTGAACTTTGTTTGCCAATGCAGTTTAACTCGCGATGTTCTAGCTCCTGGCTCTGCTTGCAAATGAGAGAGGAGATAGTCGCAGTCATTTTGCACTAAGTTTGGGCTGATTTTGTTCTGGTTTACGTTTTTGCCTAATTTGGGAGGTCACCGGAAAGAGGGATTTCGGCAACCGAGAAGATTTACTTATTCTATGACCTGGGGACTTGCATTCATCGGCCCTTGGAATGCAAGAGTCATACCAGTCTGCAGCTCTTTGCGAGGCGGTTGCATTGAACTCGTCCCCACTTTGATTCGATGCTTGGATGTTGAGCTATGCTTCACTGGATTTGAGGCTTTATTTTAGGCACAACTTCGGCTTGCCAGTGTCTTGTGTACCCAGAGGACCAGGCTGTTGCCGGCTCTCTCCTTGTTCACTTGGGAGATGTAAGTATGTAAAAAATGACGTACAACACTCACGCTCACCTTAAAGTAATCTCAGGATTTAGCGGGGCAATTCCAGCCTTTGCTTGTAGGGATGTCTGATCGAGGTACGAAGAGGACTAGAGTCACATTGCCCGCTAAATTACCCGACTCTGGTGAGCAAGTTGAGGTAATGGTGGTGAGCCATGACGGGGAAGACCCTAAAAACCCAATGGCTTGCTATGAGAATGTAGTAAACAACATTCTTGACAAACTCAAAGGGCTGGAAGACGTCTGTCCTATGGTGTCTTCCCATCAGGAGGTGAACTCTTCTCTTGAGCTGCCATGTGGAGAAGAGGAAAGACCTCAACTTTCCCCTCTTGTCTAGGGGTCGAGGCCTCCGAATACCCCTGTCTCTCTTGAGGACCAGCCCAATGTAGCTTCCCAAGCTACGCCATCGATGTTCACACAAGAGGACGTACAAAGATGATCAATAAAAGCATCCAAGACTTACAGGCGTCAAAAACACAGGAAAGTGTTTCATACCATAAGCCTTATCTGCCTTTTATTGATCAAATCCCCTTCCCTATCAAATACTAAAAAAGGAGATTGTCGGTCTTTGATGGCACTGGTTCGCCTCAACAGTACATGGCCCACTGCATGTTCGCATGCCCTCTTTCTCTAACTTCTTTCTCTCGTCCCTCTCTCTCCCTTTCTAAACCCATAAAATCCTTCTCTCTCTCTCTCAAACTTCTTTCTTCTATCTTTCCTCCCAATCCACCTCTACTTGTCAATGGTAAAATTTAGATAATATATATCATCTTATATATTCATGGGGACAATGGGTTTGCATGATTAATACTGTAAAAATGTGAACTTCAGAGTAAAAGCATCACACAGAAGGAAAGGGATAAATGCATAATTTTTTCCACTTTGTTTTTTCAATGCAGCGAGAGTTGAATTCCACGATTTTCCATTTTTCGATGCAATGAGTTGACTTGCAGGATTTTTTAATATTGTGCGATGTTGTGAATTTCAAATTTCAGGTATAATATTGTAAACTTTACAAAATAGAAAAATAAATATCAGAAATTTCCTAAGGGGACACAAAAACCACTAGTGTTGAATCAAGCAAAGTGGGATAAAAGCCTACTTTTAGGTTTACTTGTTTTTTCTCTTCATCGATTTTTCAGATATTGTGCGATGTAGTGAAAGTTTCAGAGATTGTGCGAGGTAGTGAGAGTAGAAGGAGAGTATGATGATTTAACAAAGAAGAGAATTGCCAGGTGTAAAGTAAAATGGATAAAATGGAGTAGAGAGAATGAGGAAAGAGAGGAAATGAAGGAGACTTGAAAATATCAATATCATACGTTTTATAATATTGACGGTGGTTATGAGATGTTTATAAATGACATTTCTTTTGGTGGAAAGGTATCTTTGTAATATTTTGCAAAAAAAGAGGGAGGTGACCCATTCCATAAAAATAGGGCAAGTCCTCTTTAAAAAGAGGGAGATAACGGTGTAGTTTTCTATTTTTAAAGATGGGGAGAAAATGACGTATCTTTTGGTGGAAAAGTATCTTTGTGATATCCATAGCTACTAATCTCCCGAAAAAAAGGATGGGGAAGAAATGACATATGTTTTGGTGGAAAGGTATCTTTATGATATTCATAACTACTAATTAAAAAAAAACAAAAAACAAAAACTAAGAGGGAGATGACAATATCATAAAAATAGTGCAGGTTCTCTTCTGGTTTAAGATATAGTAGATAGATAGATGGATAGATAGATAGATAGATAGATAGATAGATAAGGGAAAGGTTTATCGTGAGAGGAGTCTTTAAACAATCAAATTTGTGCCTCTCTCAAAAATTTTAGTAGAAGAGGTTGTTTTGATGCCCAAGTATCATCAAATTGATCATCTTGAAATTAGACATGAGAAAAAAATAGATTTCAAGTTTTAAAAATAATATATTTTGTAAAGCATTTTTGATAGTCAATTTTCAAGATTTTCATATATTTGTCCATCTACACTATTTTGAAGCTTTAAACAAAGATGAAAATATTATTTTAAAAATAAAATGACAATTGTCCACTTGAAATGCGGCATTAGGGCCTAGCCGGCATCCAACGGGGCCTGATTGCAGTCGCTAATGCATATTTCTTCTTCCCTATTTTATTCTGACTGGTGAGGATGGAGATGAGCACAAGATTGGGTTTGCATACAATACAATGGAAACAGAAAAAGGGAGGGCAAGCCCTGTATTCAGTCATGGAAGGAGGGAATTTGAAAGGGAGAGAGCAGGAGCAGGTGTCAATTCCTTGCAAAAATTCCATCTCAACTCCACCTCACAAAGACCATCTCCCTCTATACAAACATCGACCTCCACTCCATTTAATTCTTTCTTCCCTGATTCCACGTCGCTTGGCGGTGAGCTTTCTTTTTATTTTCTCTCCTTTCATTCTTTCGGATTCTTGACTACATTTTGATTGTAACTTTTTGTGTTTCCCTCTTTGTTTTTCTCATATCAGATGTTTCTTTTGTGAGGAACATCCTGTTTTATCAAAACTTGTGTGTGATGACCTGATTCATAGATGATGAACTTATGCGTGGTGAGGATATGATAGATTGGTGACAATGATGGTTGAGGAGGTTCCATTTCTGTTTTTTCTTTATGATGAACTTATGCGTGGTGAGGATATGATAGATTGGTGACAATGATGGTAGAGGAGGTTCCATGAAATGCCCCCAAACAGAAAAGAAACCTCGGAACCTGAACACTCTATGTATTCTTCTATGCTGGTTGTGTTCTCATTGTCCTCTTTTATGCCCATGGGGCAATGATACAAATTCAGGACCTGACTGCCGTTACCAATCACACTGATGTTGGAACCTAAATGCTTGTTTTCTTTTACAAAAATGATGTGTTTTCAGTTCTAACAGAATTGTGATGTCAATATAATCAGCATCTCTGCTCTATGCTCCTTTTGATCCGAGATGGGTCGTGTAGACTCTTCCAGGGATAATCTGTCCATGTTTGAGTAGTCACGAAATGAGATGTTAAGAGCGCATTCTGTACCAAGAACTTGTATTTTGACTTGAATTGTTTAATGATGAACTCATTGGTTATTTTTATGATCAATCCATTTGTTTGTGCTTGAATCCTTTTATGTAGGTGCCTGCTACCAGTTATCTCTAGTGCCGGGTTTGCTAGGACTTAGATGCATTTCAGTTGTTTTCTACTAATTAATTTTTATTGTATGAGGTGATTTTATGTGTTGTCTAGGGCTGGAGGCATTGATTGTTCTGGATCCCAATCAAATTTGACATTCATGGATAATTTATTGTTTTTGATAATTTTTAATTGGGGTGCTTTTATGTTTTTGACGAGAAAAGAGTGTTAAGTGCCATTTGTATTGTCAATCATATGTGCTTTTCTCATTCTAATTCTAAGTATAATTGGGCTCTTTTATGGGCTAGAATGTGAAGTTAATAGCATCGCTTTGAGAGTCAGTAACCATTGAATTGTGTGTCTTGTTATATTGATGATGACTAAGTTTCTTAAGAAGTGAGTCATCATGGTATGTTTTCATTGCCAATGTTTGATATCCATCCTAGATGCTGCAGTAGTGGTGGTACCTGGTAGGTGTAACATTGTTGGAAGCTATTAAGGTTTATCTTTGGCTTTTTCACTTGGATTTTTCTGTTATGGCCCTGCATAGCATAGATTAATGTGGTAGAGCTGGACTGTTAACCTTGTGCTTGAAAGAATTTAATAATTAGCTCCATGGAAATCAACTATTCTTTTTCCCTAAAGGACTCTATAGTAACTACTACCATTTAATCCACTTGTTATCCACAATTTTCAGGCACTAATGACAGCCTCAGCCCTCTATTATTCCTGCATGATTCCCATATAGATGGTATAGTGTGGTCTAGATGGACACTAAACGTGGTGTTTGAAGGAGCTGGATAATTAGCTCTATGGACATCAACTATTTAAAGGAAAAACAAATCTTAAAGGAAATTCCTAGTGCTCTTCAATTACCATATGTGCTTCTTAGTTGGTGTAGACCACCCTGTATTGTTTGCAATTCTATTTAATAGCAACCATTAATTCTTTACAAGGAAACGAACAAAAATTTGAATTACCCTCATGAGTTCCTCCCTTGATATATCTTCTTCGAATAAAAAAATAATAAATTTCTTTCTTTTCTTCCCAAAAATCCTCCCATCTCTCTCTCCCCCCTCCCTCTCTCTCTCCTAGATATCCAACTATATAAGTCATTTAAATTTCAACAATCAATTTTTCTTCTATACTCTTAAATAAAATCTGTCACATATCGGCTCTTATTAAATCTCTTTTAGTCACATTCCCCCTTTCTTTAACTCTTCTTCCATAAAGAGGAACTGAATAATAGTTTCCTTTTTTCTTTGCATACATGTTGCATTATCATCTCAGTTGCATGTGGATTGATTTATATCAATCCCATATCTTGATACAATAGATAGGGTGGTAAAAAATAATTCACATAGAAGTGCTTAACATGAGCTTTTTGGAATCAATGTAATTGATGGTTTGATAACTTCAATCTAGGTTACATGGATTCTTCTGTTTGGGTACTGTAAGGGTGTCAGAGAAATATTAAGACCCATACCAGCATGGATTATTTGTTGGGTAGATTGCTCGCCTGGTGTGCACTAGTGGCATACAGTGCAGTTCCTATGGTGGCATTTGGATCAATGTTTAAAAAATCGTCGACCCAATCCAGAATCGGGCGATTCGGATCGGGAATCGTTCAGGCCATCCCGGATACACTAATAAAACAGGATCCTGCATTTTTCTACAGTGAATCATCATGATGATGTTATGATTCGGAAATGAATCGCTATTATGACAACATGGTTCGGACACCTCACATGTCCGTACTGTTCTGATGCCATCTCTAAAAGAGTTTTTTATACAAATGGACCCCGAGCTTTCAGTGGCCTCCATCCGTAAACACGTGTACTGATCATGAGGGCTTTTTCCTTTTATAGAGCTTCACGCTTTTTAGATTTCCCAATGTGGGATAATTATCCCAAGTCTTTGTGGCACACAACAATCATCTCTCATCCATAAATAAAAATCAATAGCTTCGATGCCCTTCCATACCCCCTTTGTCTCTCTCATCAACTGTCAGTACACTCCAGTCTCCAAACTCCCATCTCTCTTTCTCTCTTCAATATTCATCTTCCTCAGTACACCCATCTCTCTCTTCAATATTTAGATCTCTCTCTCATCAATACTCATCTCTCTCTACCTCTATTTTACATTGCAGTCAACACTCTTTTCCCCACCCTCTATCTACTCCTATCTTTCTATCTCTTTAACAAGACTCACATAACCTTTTGGACCCCTTTCTCTCTGTATAAAATTAGCATTCCCCTACATTACAAACTCCACCACCCAAAACCAAATCTCCCAAAAACCCAACCCAAACAAAAGCTGAAAAAACTGATAAAAATGGCCGTAACAGAAGCCCTGCCTTCAAAACCAGATACTCTAAAGAGATTACTCTCCGTCTCTTTGTAGTAATTTATAGGCAGATCGATCGATCTTTTTTTTTTTTTTTACCTAGTTTATCCTCTCCCTCTCTCTCCCCCCGTTAGCATCCGTCTCCTTATCTCTCTCTCTCTCTCTTTGTAGCTATTTGGGCCACAAAGTGGCGATTTTGATAACTTAATTTTTTCGGATATACATATTTAATGTCATAACATTAAAATAAGGTGAGCATGAATCATGGACAAGCTTCGGGGATTTTGGATTATGAGCACAACAAAACACTAACACTCAGGGAGTTAGGTATAGTCAGGTGCCCACTAATTTGGATGATTCGTTTCTAGATCGATTCAATGAATTGTCACGCGAATTCAATCGATGGCACCAGTGTGACCAAGATGAAGAACGACATCGTCTTTTATTTTGGTATTAGGTCATATTTTACGAATTGTATGCTTTATTGTAGTCCATGTATGACAATATACTACATCCATGATACTTTTATGCTTCTCCTTTTGTGTGATGTAAATTTAATGGTTAACAGTAGTTCATACAAAGAAAGAATATCTCAATATTCGCAAAAAAAAATGAAAGTTTTTAATGGAGTACCCCCATTTCTTATTGGACTCCTAAAAAATAACATTTATAATGATTTTAATATATTTTTTAATATTGGTTTTTGGATTTTTTCAAGCCGAATCCGATCGATTCGGTCGATTCCCGATCCGAATCGTCGATTCACCGATTCGGATGGGTTTTTGGGGTGCTCGATCCGGGGCATAGATCCGTTTTTTAAACCACTGATCTGGATTATATTTTTTCGAAACCTAATCTTGTCCAGTGTCTAATTTCCATATAACATTTATGCTCAACCCTCGAATGACTTCAAGTGGACCTCCATTGCAATTAATCAAGAATTAGACATGTACTGATGACTCACCCCACACACCCCACACGCCCCCCACAAAATATAAAAGAAAAGCTTTGAAATGTTTCAAATGGCAGAAGGTCGTTTTTAAATGGCGGAAGGTCGATGTCGCCAACGTCTTCCTCATCGCCACCGTCTTCCCCATTTCTCCTGGAATTAAATTTACGCGTTATACCCAATAACCCATCTTCGCACCTCCCACCAGAAGAGACTTCCGCCTCCATTTCTGTCCATCTCTCAGTCCTATGCTCGAGTTGCATCTTCCCCCCCTCCTATTCTACTGGAGAAGAAGCATCAGGAGTCTTCCACCCCTACCGCGTTTTCTCAGATTTCCCCTTTTTTACCTTACTGTATTACCACAATCCCAGAAGAGACAGATAGACTAGTCAGGAAACTTTCAGCATCCTTGGTCGGGAGTTTTCACCTGGGGCGAGATGACTCAACAGGGATCGAGAAGTGGGCCAGAACCCTTTGGGGGGAGCCCTATCTTATCAGTAGACGGCTCTCTAATGGAGACTACTCTCCTTCCCCTCTTAGGAACAGGCTAACCACCCCTTACTCAAAGAACCTAACCCTTCCTTCAAAGGTGTTCCCTGCTCCTTGCGCCGTTGGTCTCCTAAAGAAAGTTCCTACAGGAAGCAAAGGGTATGGCTTACCCTTCATCATATCCCGTTGCATGCTTGGTTTCTAGAAACCCTTAAGAGACTGGCGGCATCCTATGGTAACCTAGTTTCCATCCACTGGATCTTGCTGGAGTCCTTGCCTTTGGGCTCCATTCGCCTCTTGGTCGAGGTCCTGGACACCACAAAGATTTCCGAGCACTCTTTGGCTAGATGTCAACGAACTCTTCTACCCTATTTCGATCTCATGGTCCTTTGCTTCGCCTCCCTCCCCCGATTTCCGTCACCAACCTATCGGGGATTCTCTTCTGGCTACCTCAGCAGTGGGTGGTGGTGACAAAGAAGAAACACAAACGTTTGAGACCTCGTCGGAGACCCTCAGAAATGCTGCATCAACAAACTTGGCGCCCTCGCCGGTCGAATCCTACTCAGAAACGGGCTAGGAAATCCTCTTCGATCCTGGTAAGGGATTCACAGGAAGGCCAAACTCAGTTTGACTCGCTTACCTCTCAGGAATCGGTGATGGACTAGATGGTGTCTCCGAGTCCTTTGGAAGATGCGAGTGTTGTCGCCGACTTAAATCGATGCTTGGGGAAAGAGGTAATCGTGGACAACATGCCTCAAAACTGTTCGGGGTTAGGCGATCGACCTGGCCCATCGTCCCCCCTTCCCCCTCTTTTGCTTCGCAAGTCTCCGGGTCGTCCCTTCTACCCGACCCATCCTATCCCATTCCCCTCATCTCCCCTTCTCACTTTGCCTCTCTCTCCTCTCTTGAGGCTACCACGTGCCCCACTCCCCCACCTACCCCTTCACATATGTTGCATGCCTTGGAACCCACGCGGCCGCCTCAGCTGATTGCCTCCTCTCGTGTGGCATCAGATAGCTCTTCGCAGCAGAGGGAGCAACCCGAGGCCATCCCCTGTCCCTGCTTCAGGCCGCCTCCTCACCCTCTCTTCCCCAGGTGTCACCTTCCGACAACTCTGACCCCTCACCTACCCCATGTCCTTTCCCCCTTGGTGGCGAGCCTCAGCCCGACCCGCCATCCCTTGATCTACCCCTCTCTCATCCCCCAAAGAAGGGCCCGCTACCCGATGTTATTGCAATGGTCCTCTGTCACTTGATCCCAGCCAGCTGGCCATCATCCAGCCTTTGTTCGAGAAGGCCCCGTCGAATAGTATTGACGTACCTCCTACGGAGCATTCATCAAGAGGCTCTGTTACTCCACCAATCTCCTCCCTTATACGTCCCTCCTCACAACCACCTCACCCTGAATCTGGGTCTGTCTCCGTTCATACCTCCATCTCATCCATTGATTTTGGGGTGGTGCAGCACGTCGAATCTAGCCTTGTTTCGCCTCAATCTGCTACTTGGTGGGTTGGTCCTCATCTTCACTCTACCTTCCTCTCTCTTTCTTTCTATCTGTTAAACCTTGACTCCCTCTCTCCCGTGGGCTCCAGACCGTCCCCCGCATAGAAGATGGACAACGATCTCTTCCCAGTTGGCATCGTCACCGCCCAATCGCTGGACCCTTCCCCTCTTGATCCTGCTTCAGTCGCAGACATCCTGGCCCCCCACATTTCCTTTACCCCTCACCTTGTTCATATCCAAAGAACTCAGATCATCCACTATGTGTGGCCCCCAAACTCCCCTTACCCTCTGTCCTCCTACACCTCCATCCAGACTTACCAATTCCTGACTTATATTCTTGCCTTCTCCTTCCTACTGATAATGCCTTCCCCTATCTCGGCTAACCCTACTACTCTTAATGTTCAGGACCTGGAAAACACTCCGGTTGATAACTCTCCACTATACCGCATTCCGAATAGTTCCTTTGGTCAACCTCTCCATCTTTCCGCTCACGACATTGACCCTGTGCTGACCTTCTTTCCTCCCGCTCATACTAGCTCTAGCTCCCCTCCTCTTCCAACCCTACCCTCTGACCTTTACCTGTCGGCCCAGCCCTTCAACTTTTCCTCTTAAAATCTTGTTGAACCTTGGTCCCAAGGTGCCGAGGTTGCAGAAAAAAATTTAGAAGACAGGTCTAACCGAGAGGAAGATAGGATGAGAACAATGTACATGATAATGGGTTTTGAGTACAATGGACCTGAAGGACCAGCACAGGTTCATCACGACTGACGCAGAAAGTAGAATGTAGGTGAGAATCAAAGGACAAAGAGAGTTAAGCAACTTCTTTTCTTCCTTTTCCTTCCCAGGGAAAGTAACTGATTTCAACCCTTCCCCATCTATTCTTGGTCGCCCGAGGAGGTCCCCCAAACTGTCATCCTCCCTTGCTATCACCTATCACAAATGAAACGACTAATTTGGAATATCAGAGGCCTTGGTCAGGACTCTAAGAAAGATGCCGTCAAAGCCTTAACCTTGAAACTCTCCCCAACTATTCTTGCCCTTCTAGACCCTGACCTAAAGCTTGTTCGTCTGGTCTGGGGCAGGAGACCTTGCCAATGGGTCTCTCTGCCGTCTATTGGAGCCTCAGGAGGAATATGGGTGATTTGGCATCCATCAGACCTTTCTCTCATCTAACATTTCGTTTGGAATTTTCTATGACTCTCCTACTTTCTAATAATTCAGATGGAATCCCCTGGAAATTTTCGCCTGTCTATGGCCTGAACTCAAACACCATCAGACAAAGATTGTGGGCTGAGTTGGATCACATTGCCTCCCTTCCACATCCCATTTGGTGTGTTGGGGGAGATTTTAATGTGGTCCGCTGGTCCCACGAGAGGAACTCCTCGTCTTCAATCACCCAAGAAATGAGGGATTTCTTAGATTTTATTAACCGTAATCAGTTGATAGATATCCCTCTTCAAGGCTGCAAATACACGTGGTCCAACCACAACTTAATAGGTTCTTGATAGGTTCTTGATTTCAGCAAATTGGGAGGAACATTTCCCTAGATCGCTATTGTTGGCCCTTCCTAAACCTACTTCGAACCACTGTCCCATCCTTCTAGACACGAATCCTGTAAATAGGGGCACCCGACCTTCCAGATTCGAACTGCAGTGGCTCCTAGAGAAGGACCTCCCAGCCCTTGTTAAATCTTGGTGGACTTCCTTCGATTCTCAGGTCTAGGTGAGAGCGGGATTTATCCTCCAAAGGAAAATTCAGCTTCTCAAAGGAGCTCTCAAATCTTGGAGCAAAACCATTCCTGAGAACTTCGCGCAAGTATAGTCCTCTTTACTAGAAACCATCAACAACCTTGATGATATTGAAGAGACCAGACCCTTAGGCGTCTCAGAACAGGATCTTAGGTCTAAGACTTAGATGGAGTATCTCGCCACCCTAAAAAAAGAAGAAATCTTTTGGTTTCAGAGATCCAGAGTTTCGTGGTTGAAAGCAGGGGATCATAACACTGGCTTTTTTCATCAGATAGCCAACTGTCATCGCAGATTCAACGCTATCATGACAATAAAAGTCAACAATACTTACCTTCTAGGGATCTCAGACAAGGAGACCTCCTTTCCCCCTTCCTTTTTGACATAGCTGCTAAAGTCTTTAGCCATTCCATTGCTCGAGTCTACCAAGCAGGCCTTATTATAGGTTTCAAAACTAGTAGACAAGGGCCCACTATCACTCACCTACAGTACGCGGACGACACTTTAGTCTTCCTGGAAGCTACTGCTGCTGAGGCAAAAAATCTAAAAACTTTTTTCAGCTGTTTCCAATTAGCTATTGGGTTCAAGATTAATGTGGAAAATCTTGTATGCTGGGGGTGGCTTTGTCACTTGGTGAGATTAGGGATCTCATTTCAGATTGGGAATGTAAAGTCCAAAACCTGCCTACAACCTACCTGGGCCTTTCCTTTGGTGTTGGTAAGCCAAGAAAGTAGCTTTGGTCCCCAGTACTGGACAAGATCAATCAACGATTGGCCGGGTGGAAGGGTAGATACCTTTTCTTTGCAGGAAGAACTACCTTGATAAAAGCTACCATAGCAAACTCTCCAATCTACCTCATGTCCCTTTACCATATGCCTGCTCATGTGGCGAACCGCCTGAATCAACTCATGAGGAATTCCCTTTGGTCTGGGCAAGAAGACAAGAGGAGATACCACTTTGTTGCTTGGAACAAGGTTTGGCAACCAAAAGTACAGGAAGGTCTTGGGATAAAGGTACTGCGCAATCACAATGCAGCCTTGCTTGGGAAATGGTGGTGGCGCTTAGGCACTCAGCCAAACGCCCTTTGGGTGCAGGTCTTAAAACTCAAGTATAAGATTACATCAGAAAATTGGCTCCCGGGAAGAGCCCAAGTCCATAATACCGCAGGGGCCTAGAAGTCGCTTTTAACAGTCCTGTCCTCTTTCAAGATACACATTAGGTTCCACCTGAGAGAAAGGTCGAGAGTTAAATTTTTGCAAGATATATGGCTAGGGACTTCCCCTCTTCGTGAGGCCTTCCCAACTCCCTTCTCTCTCGCACAAAACCAAGATTCTTCTGTGGCCCAGGAACTTAGCACCTTGGGAGGCTGCAGAGTTTGGAATCCTTCCTTTAGCAGGAGCCTAAACGAAGTCGAGACGGCAGATTTCCAGCGACTATTGAACTCCCTGCACTCTCTCTTCTTCATTTCTCAAGGAAGAGATGATATCATTTGGACCTTAACTCCCTCGGGCAAATTCTCTGTGGCTTCACTCTACAAAAACTTTTCCTCCTTCCCCTCCCCATCCGAACACTTCTCTAGAATTTGGTCCACTATTGCACCACCCAAAGTACAGGCCTTCAACTGGCTCGCCTTCTCACAAAAAGCTCTCTCAGTTGATCAAGTACAAAGAAGAGGGGTGCCCATTCTGAATAAGTGTGTTTTGTGTGAATGTGAGGAGGAAACAAACTCCCATTTGTTCCATCTTTGTGCCTTCTCTTCAGACTTATGGGGCAGGGTACAACTTTTTGGCTTACAATGGGTTACCCCACCCTCGGTAAAAGGCCTCCTTACCATCAATTTTGAATCAAGCTGGCCAAAGGCAGGTAGAATCCTGTGGAAAGCGACCTTAGCTGCTACCATTTGGCTAGTATGGATGGAAAGAAACTCCAGATTTTTTCGAGGGACTAAGCTTTCAATTCCGGCCATTTTTCAAAAGGTAACCACCCTGGTGACCTTTTGGGCATCCAACATGAAGTTCTTACCTGGAATTCCAAGATCCTTCTTCCTTTCCCAATGGGGAAATATCCTTTGGGCCTTGATCTATTAATTGGGCCTTGAAAAGGCAGACGACCATGTTAACTGGGATATGTGGGACCTAGTTATGACAAATATGTTGTTTGATTATGACTGGGGAACATGGATGACTAGTTCCATATCAAGTGTTCATTTCTCATTCCTCATAAATGGATGTCCCCATGAATGTATCCCATCTATTAGGGGCTTGAGTCAAGGTGACCAAGTGTCGTTTTTCCTTCTCAATCATAACCAATGTGTTCAAGAGAGGTGAAGAAGTACAAAAATGTCTCTTAAAAGGAGAGCAATATTGGGCCAAATGTCTAATAGCCTTCGAGTTATATGTTCTCAGTGGGAGTTGTACCCTAGTCCCTATCTCTCCAACGGCTTTAGGGAAGTGGGTTGGTTTCCTCTATTTAATGGCCTAAGGGTGGTTTTGGTATTTTGATGTTTTCTATCTAAGGTTAGGGTTTGTTGGGAATTGTGGTTAATGGGTTTGGGTTAAGGTTCTGTCTTTGTGGAGGTTTCTTTCTCAAACCCCATGGAGATAGTGTCGAGGCTTCAAATATGTTCTACACGTCGAGCGCTTTCCAATGCAGTGTATTTTGTGGGCATTTTCTTGCTGGAATGTGGTTTATTTTTAGAAAGAAATTGAGATTTTTTAGCATCATGCAATCTTCAAGTTTCATGATCTATGCTCGGTTTTTCGGTGATTTCTCACCATCTGGGAGGAAATTTTCGATGAAATGAATCGGGATTCCACAACTGTTCTTTTCATAAATATCAAGCCACGATCAACCCAGAGATGGGAGGTGATTTTGGGGCCTATCTATGTCTAGCTTTTGGCTTGGACACCTTCAATGACCAATAACTCATCGGGTTTGAGGAGTTTTGGGTGACTCTTGCTGCAAATCATTACAGGATCGAGCTCTACAATTCTAGGGCAACAGAATAAAGAAGAAGACATGTATGGAAAGTGGCACGTTGCTGATATTTTGATGTTCATCCATAAAAGACTCAAAATCCCTTCAAAGCTTGAAGTCTTTTATTCAAATTTGTTGCAAAACAATTGTTACGTGACTCTCTGCAATTTGGTGGTGTCCAATCATTTGTTTGATAGTAAGTGCCTGTACGGGTATGGGTTAAACCAAGTTTTCCAAGGACAAATATAGATATTTTGGGCATTTTTATGTCAAGAAAATTGCCCTTTTTGCATCATAACGGGACAAAAAGGTGATAATTCAGCCATGTAAGGCCCATACTTTAAATAATCCATCCATGGTTCAAGGCATCTATATAAAATCCTGATGGGGACAATGGTTGGAAGCTATTTGCATTGTTTGGACTGTTTACAACAGTTAGAAAACCATCGAAATGGGCCATTTTGCTGTATTTCCTACCTAAAAACAATAGTTGCATGAAATTAACTTTTCAATAGTTTGCTATGACACATTACCTTTAGTAAATGTGGTCAAATGGCGTCAGATTGATGTTAAATTTTAAAGTTATGGGTTTTTTGCCTCGTGCTACTATTTTCGAAAGTCTCGGGCCCGTCAGGTTCCAATTTCTAGTTGTTCTTTTGTAACTTTGCTATCTTTTGTGTGCTTCATAGGCGATGTACTATAGTCTGAGAATAGTTCTCCCTATTTCTCATCATCGAGCATCCTTTTGAGCTGATTTTTAGGGGATATCTTAGGGGTATCTTGGATTAGATTTGAGTCATGCTTTTGTCATGCTCTATTACTGACGATTTGATAATAGATCTGGGTCATAACTGACTTCATAACTCATGGCTTTTATTTGTTGGGCCTTCCATCATCCAAAATGATCCCTTGAATTTAGGCCCAATACGTTTCTGTTTGGGGTCCCCCTCTACCATCTTTGGTATGTCCGGCTTTTTCCGATGCATACTATCATATTACTATCAGACTGGACTACCATTAATTTGTTTGCAATCTGTGGGCTGCCTTAGACTGGGAAACATCATCTACCATACTTCTCAAGGATTTTGGGTACAATGTGGCCTGGATACCCGTCCTCGGGTTTCAAACTGGCATTTTGCTACAGGTTTGCCATGTGTGGCCTACCAGGTGCTATATGGTGTAACAATAGGCTCGAACAAATGTGTGCAAGATTCATTTGATAGGAATAGGTTTCAAAGTGGAGGCTTGGAGAGTGGGCGAAACGAATGAAATAAAGGATATAGGACAATTTTTTGGAACAAATGTATTGGTCTTCACTAATGTGTAGGTAAACCCAATAAAGCTCAATGGCATTGATTATAGGAAGGTCCCAAAGAAGGTCGGCATCATGGAAAAGCTTATTCTTATTCCTGGAAGGTTGTCTTACGCACATTAAAGCCACCCTTTAAAGCATTCCCATTTTCTACATGTCCTTGATTCATAAGCCTATGAGCATAATAAGAAAAACATGAATGACTAAAAAAACATGAATGACTGATGTGTTAGTTCCTCTGGAGCACGCGTAGAGACATACATGAATTCCATTTGCTGAACTGGTAAAAGGCTTGCTAACTCAAGGAGCCATTTGGTCAGGGGATCAGGAGGTAAAGAGTGTATCAAGCTAGGGAAATGGTGGTGGTTCACAGTGCACCTTGACCACATTTGGCTTATCCATCATCCAACCATAGTTATGCAACGGAACCTTCATGAAGGTTTCCTAGAAGATCATCTACGTCTCGGACATCAGGCTCATGGAAGGGTATCAATTTTCTTCGCCATTCCTCTACTCATACCATGTTCATTTCATTGCCAAGTCAGGTGAAGAAACCTGATTTTTGAGAGCTTGTAGCTTAACCAACAGACTTGGAGGTCCACTTTCTATGTAACCCGTGTTGCACATGGTGTGGAACAGTTTTTGTAGGGTGCTGGGGGGCGCTCTGCGGGCATGGGAGGGGGCATAACAAGTTTGAGCTCCTCTCTTTTGTCATAATTGGGATGATGAAGAGGTGAATTTGGAGGCTCTAAGAAGCCACTTCATCCCCTTTAGAGGCGGCTGAGATTATTTGGTGCCCCACCTCAGCAGGTGCCTTCTCTGTATCCTCCTCCTAAAGAGTCCTCACTTCACAGCACTGGCTCGTGAACCATTAATTGTCCGAAGAGTCTGGTCCATCCCTGCCTTGTCAAAGTTGCACGCATTAAATTGGCTTGCTGAATCCAACAATCCTTTGACCGTCTGACGTAATAAAAATAGAGGCATCCTGCTTTCAAACTGCTATATCATGTGCATACATGGAGAAACGGTCAACCACCTTCTAATACGTTTCCAGTTATCCTCACAGGTATGGTCCTTTCTTTGTATTTCCGAGTGGCAATAGGTCACCGCTGTGCCTTTAGAGGGCCTTTTCGAAAGTCGGCTATTGCCACAAGAAAAACAAACCCCTCTCCCCTAAACACAAACACACATAAAAAAAAACAAAGGAAAAAAAGCAAAGAAAAGGAGAAAATTCCTTTCTGGCCTAGGTGTTGCTAGCATGGCATTTCACTTTCCTAGGCATAATTTGCTCTTTACTGGTAGTGCATTCTGTCTTCTATTTGGTGGTCTTATTCAGGATGGAGAGGGGGAAAATCTGTAAGTTTTTCCCAAGGCCTTTGTGCATTTGTGATTGGGTTTGCAGAAGCAAAGTGCTGCTCAGAGGTTTAATGTTTAAACATTTCAGTTAGGCTTCCATTATTGAAAAGGATTGTCTTAATGTCACTAGCCAATCATGGAGACAAAAAGAAATTCCTAGTGGTTCAAGATGGGCGGTGACCCTTTCACCTTTATGAACAACGCTTGCATTTGTTTTCCATTTTGGAATTTTGTTATAGATAAAAAAATCCAATTGAATCATTTTGTCATTTTCATAGTTTGGTCTCATTGATGCTGATGGGGGTGCTTCCATATAGCAGCAGTTTTAGGTCATGTAAATTATTTAGCATATGATAGATGTAATCCTAAAATTCCTGAGTCTATTCAGCTCTTGAGAGTGGCTAATTTGGAATTTGAGATGCGTTAGCCATGTCATACTAGATATTCGTTTTGATTGGTGCATGTATGGCTAGGTTTCTATAGTCAGAATATTGACAAAATGAAGTTTTGTCACGATGATATGTCTCGTTATTCCAGTGCTTCTCTAACACAATCTATGCTTCTCAGTGTTTGATGCATCAGATTTCTCATGTTATTTTTTTTTCATTATGCCTAGGTCAGAAATTTCAAAGTCTTGAGTACAACACAGACATAAAACTTCTCTTGCTTTGCACTTTCCTTGCCCTTTCTAGGATGTTTATTATTCCTTCAATTTGCATTTATTGCTCTTTTGAATGAATGCCCATTATTCTCTAAAACTTTGTGTTTCTTGTAGTTACTATAGAATAAGTTTCTTTTACTTCTATAAGTGTCTTTCATTTTTCTTTTGAGGGATCAGTATGGACTGAGGCTAAAACTGGATAAGTTATTAATAACATCTTAATATGTAGTCTCTACATTATTCATTGCAGGGTTACATACTGGAAGCAGGAGACCTAGAAGTCTAGTTGCCTTATGTCTTGGAGTTCTTGGCAAACATTTGGAGGATATCATTGTTGATCTATGTGAGGTTTCTTCGATCTTTCCACCAGACATCAAGGTGAGTACTTGACTATCGAAGCCATTTGAATATCCAAGCTTAGATTTTCAAGTTGCACGTCTTTAGCATTCATTCTTCCCATTTTAAGAGGATTCTATTGTGTGAGGTCATCATTCCTTGATAAGTGATATGTCCAATCATTTTCTTTTGTAAATAATTTATGCCTGTGCATTCTTTTTACTTTTCTTTGGTGCATGAAAATAGGAGAGAAATGATACAAATGATGATAATTCTATGTATTTCCCTAGAATCTATATTTAATAATTTAAAAATCCTTCTTGTCTCTATATATCTTTCATTGTGTAAAATAATAGATCATATTTTTGTTGTTCAGGGTCTATTATATGTGTGATGGAAAGAGTTTAAGCTGGAAAAAATTGCATTTGTTTTTTTTGATTGACCAGATCAAGTCATGTCACCCCATTGGCTGTTGACAGCATGGGGTCTGCATCCTGCATTTTAAAACACTGCACAAGAGTTGAGAGGAATCTGCTGCTCCCATAGAAGATACTTGACCTGTCCACTTGATGTGCTTTGTGCATCATCATTCTCCTTTGGGTTGAGGAGAACTCACCCTCGACTTGGAACCTTCATCTTCATCTATCCCTAGCCCAAGATACTCAGACAAATCAGTAATGTTGAAGATATCCGAAGTCTCCATATTGAAGGCAAAACGACCTTGTATGCGTTGCTGCCCATCTTCAAACCGTAAACAACCCTATCGTGTGGTAATTCAACTTGTTGTATTTGCCTGTGGGATACCTTTCATCTGCTCAACCAACTCGTCAACAGTAGCATGACCCTTCATTATAAAAAAGAAGAAGCAGTAGCATGTCCCTTCCATTAGTCTAGATAGGAACAAAGTCAAGCTAATGGATTCAGTTCTTCCTGTATACCACCTCGAGCGAAATCTTACCAGTTGACTTGCTATGAGCACTGTTATAGGCAAACTTGGCTTGAGGCAATGCTAGATCCCACTGTTTCTTCTTTTTCCTCACAATACTTCGGAGAAGATTTCCAAGATTTGCCAGTTCAGTCTGCCCATTTGTCTGTGCATGATAGGCACTACTGAACGACAATCGAGTATCCAATTTCTTCGACAAAATTCCCCCAAAATGGCTGGGAAACTTAGTATCCTCATATGAAGTTATCATTTTCAGAACATTATGCAAACTCACTATCTTTCTGAAGTATAAATTTGCAACATGCGTGGCATCCAAGGTCTTCTTGCAAGCCATAAAATGAGTCACAAATATAGAATCCATACCTTGTTGAGAACCGTGGAAGTCGTAGCATGAAATCCATGCCAACATTTTCCTAAGATGCATTGGGAGTCGGAAGTGGAGAATAAAGCCCTAGCCCGCTGCCCTTTGTGTGAGAGTGATATATTTTATTGTTGCCCCTAAATGAGCTGATACGTACGACATTTTCTTGACAAACTGCATAATATCCCTCTTCAATTTTGGCAACTAATACTTGACTCCAATGCTATGGCTTCATCTTAACTAAAATGTCTGCCAATACCTCCTTCATGAAGTTCTATTGCAAGGGTCTCTCTAGGGGAACTTGCAACTATAATCCTTTAAAGAGAGATTTGTCTTAGAATAAGAAAATCCCCACTAACTCTATCATGGCACCAAACGAATATCTCCTTGAAGTTAACACAGTAATAGCATCCGGCATGGTAGCCGACTAGGCCGATTTTCTACTCAAGGTGTCTGCCACTCTGTTTTGATTCCCTGCCTTATGCTGAATGACGAAAGTAAACTCCTGCAAATAGGCTACCCACGGAGCATGTTATTGATTTAGTTTATGTTGCCCACTAATATATTTCAGCGCTTCATGATCTAAGAACAAAAGAAGCTCCCTTTGGATCACATATTGGTACCAATGTCTTGAGGCTTAAATAATAACATAAAACTCCACATCATATGTGGAATATCGGTGCTGGGTGTCATTGAAGAAGGCAATAGGACTCCCCTTTGAACTTAACATTGCACCAACTGAAAACTCTTCTTGGCCTTATCATTTGATGCAAACACCCCCTTCTTAGGCAATCTGTGATAATTTCTATGATTGAACTGAAGCCCCTAACGAACCTCTTGTATAAAGTAGCCAATCCATGAAAACTGCGAACATCAAGCACTGTAGTAGGCTAATCCTTGATGGCTGCTACCTTTTTCTGTTTAACTTTAATGCCCTTAACCGAGACAACATAACCAAGAAATATTAAGTTGTTTGTCATTAGCTCGCACTTTTTAAGATTCGCCTACATCTGCTTTTCCCGTAACAAGTCAAATGCCAATCGCAAGTGCTCCGTATGCACTTGCTCACTTATGCTGTATACTAGAATATCATCAAAGTAGACCACCGCAAATTTACCGATTAGACGTTTGAAGACCTTTAATCACCGTCATAAAAATACTAGAAGCGTTGGAGAGGCCAAGTGGCATCACCAACCACTTGTAAAGGCTCTCTCATGTTTTGAACACTGTCTTCCATGCATCCCCTGGACAAGTACGGTTCTGATGGTATCCACTTCTCAAATCTTCATTCGAAAGCATAGTAACACCAGCTAGCATATCCGAGATATTTTTGAGATGCGGAATTGAGGCGGTACTTGAGTGTTATCTTGTTAATAGACTTACTGTCCACATGCATGTGCCAAGTCCCATCCTCTTGAGGTGTCAATGAGGCTGGGATAGTGCATGGACTCATGCTCTCTCGAATGAACCCCTTCTATTGAAGCTTTTTGACTTGTCTCTACAATTTTTCATGCTCCTTTAATCTCATTCTGTATGCAGCCTTGTTCAGTAGGCTAGACCTTGTTCAAGGTCTATGTGATATTGGATGTCCCTCATAGGTTGTAATCCCTAAGGAAGCTCATTGGGGATGACATCACAAAAATCTCTCATAAATGGCTGCAACCCTTCTACTTAGACCACTGCATAAAACATCTTGGACTCCTCCAATCCATCCACATCCTGAACCAAGTCATCTTGTATGGCTTTGGGTGGTTTTCCATCTTCAATTTCAACTTCACCATCTCCTAAGACATATTTTTTTCACAATGCCCCCTGCCAATCATGATTACAAACCTTCCCATAGGTGGTGCATCATGTGTGAAGATATTAGTGCGCAGCCAATTTGCCTCCTCTACTTCTTGGGGTAGAATCATACTACCCTGGATCACCAAAGCTTCCCCATGATCTCTAAATGTCACTTCGAGCTCTTCTTTCTCTAGTGGCTCATCATAAACTAGGTCTCTCGCAATTAATTGCTTGGTGTCCTCTTCAAGAAATTCCTCAGCAAGGTTTACAAATGTTCTGTTTGGGCCTTGAGAGGAGACGTGGCTGATTCCCAAATACTTAAAAGCACTTAAATAATGTAGGTTTTTGGGCTATTTAGGCTACTAGAACTGCCCCCAACACTTGCAATATCCTAATGTTTGGATGAACTAACAGGCTGTGAGGTCTGTCGAGCTACCAAATTCCCACTCTTTTCTCTACATTCGCTTATGCTGGCAGTTGTACTGCCTAGGCTGCAGCCCACTTTAGCTGCAAGGTTGTAAGCTTCATCTAAAGTCCAGTAACATTTTATGACCACCACATCTTGTATAGGTGTTCTTTGCCCCTCCTACTTAATGAGCTAGGGACTGTTCCTCTTTTTCAACCACGTCACATCGAGCCATCAACCGATGAAATTCATTGTTGTACTCTTCTATACTCTTTTCTCCTTGACGAAGGTTATTCATCTTATGATAAAGGGATTGTAGATGATTTTCATGTAGGTATTTTTCCTTTAATTTCTTTTTCATCATCTCCTTGGCATTAATTTTTGGCTTTGCCATTCTTTCCCTTCTAGACCTAAGTTTTTTCCTACCATGCCAAGGCACCCTTCTTCAATTTTATAGTAACAATTTTTACTTTTTTATTTTTGAGAACTTCCTTGTAATCAAGAACCCTTCTTACAGTATTTAACCAATCTATAAACCCCTTGGGTTGAGGATTACTGTCAAAATCAGGAAGATCAACCTTCATGTCGAAAACCGTAGATTGGTGCCTCCCTGGTGTCTAGGCCTTCCATTGCTGTCTGTATCACTTGACTTCACGCCAGGAGCGGGATGGTGAAAGAGATTAAATTTGGCTTCTTCGTGGGCAAATAAATCCCATCTTGCCCGTGAGTGATGTCCGCACACTTCTGTGTAAGCTGCTGGACTTGCCTTTTGAGGTCTTCAATCGCCTCTTCTCTGGGGTCATGGGCAATATCTAGGAGAGCTTCCTTTCCTTAGTGCCTTCTCGCGGCTATGGGTTCACCGTAATCACAAGCCTAGATAATCAATATTATCTAGCAGAAATCAACAAGTTATAGGCAAAATTTGGCAAACCTTGGGTTGAGATCAGTAAACTTTTGGATGAAATTAGCAAAACATGGCCCAAAATCAACAAAACACCCTAGACTTGGTTATAGTTCTCTGGTCTTGTTGTTGAAGAAACTTGGGCTCCCACACGAAATTGATGTGGGAAACTTTTTAGAGAACAACAATATCAGCAAATTTCAGGCCAAGCACAAGCATTAAAATAGGAGCCTAGGGTTTCTTATTAAAGCACAATTAGAGCTCCCAAAAGCCCAAGCTTTCTGTCTTTTTCATTCTGAAAAGTCACGTGAATGGCTGTCCATAGCCCCACACACCTCTTAAATATTATTACTTAATGATCAGACATTAAATGTCCATAGAATAAATGAAATAACCCAAAAGTCCTAAACTTAAGTGACTTTTAAAATAAATGACCCTGCAAATAAAATGAAAATCCCCAACTGGTCCAGAAAATAAAAGCCATTAAAATAATTTGAAAATCATCCTAAGCAATTCTTGCCCTTCTTGTTCTTCGTAGTAGCCCTCCTAGGGTTTACATCCCTCAAATTATACACAAGAGTTAGGAGGAATCTGCTGCTCCCATGGAAGATACATGCCACCCTGTCCACTTGATGCACTTTGTGCATCATCACATATAATGATGTGTCACCTTCCTATCATGCTTTCTATCATCATTTGCCTACCGTTAGCATTCCATCCCATGTAACAAAGGCTCTATCACAACCTCAATTGAAGGCTGTAATTTGGCAGCTACGGCAAGTTCTTGAAAAGAGAAATACTTGGGAGATCCGTAGCCTTCATAAAGGAAAGGTGCTAGGATGCAAATGGGTGTTTACAGTGAAATACGAGGCGGATGACATGATTGACGGATACCATGCTAGGTTGGTTGCAAAAGGTTTTACTCATGGTATAGATTACAAAGAGCTTTTTGCCCCTGTGGCAAAGTTAAATACTGTTTAGAATCATGCACTTATTGGCTGCAAAAAAATCTTGGTCCTTGCATCAGCTAGATGTGAAAAATGCCTTTTTATGTAGGGATCTTCATGAGGAAGAGTGTATGCCCATGCCTTTAGGTTTTCAACTTCAATTGGAGATAGGAAGGGTGTGCAGATTGAAAAAGGCAATATATGGACTTAAACTATCATTGAGAGCTTGGTTTTGACAAATACAATTAAGCCTTAGTAAAAATTGTATTTAGAAGGAGTCAAGTTGATCATACACTATTTGTGAGGAGAATAATGTTGGGATTATAACACTCATATTGTAAATAATATTTTAGTGACGGGATAGCTTGGCACTCATCAAAAAACTTAAATGTTACCTAAGTGTTTGAAATAAAAGATTCGGGTCCACTGAGATATTTTCTGGATATTGAAATGTTAAGATCAACGAAGGGAATAACTATTTCCCCGAGGAAGTATGTGCTAAATCTGTTACAACAAACTAGAATGTTGGGTGCCAAATCAATGGATACACCTATGCGAACCAATCATAGACGTCATGAACAGATGGGAGAGTTACTGAAGGATTCTTGTCAATAGCAAAGGTTACTGGGCGTTACATGTCTCACAATTATGCAGCCAGATATATCTTATGCGGTTTATGTAGTTAGTATTCATGCATGCCCCTCAAAAACCTTATTTAGATGTCTACTATATCCTAAAGTATCTAAAGTCATCTACTAGTAGAGGGTTGTTGTTTATTACTCATGGTCATATGGGTGTTGCAATCTACACTGAGGCAGATTGGGCTGGTTCACAGATTGATAAGAGGCCAATTACAGGCTATTGTACCTTGTTGATAGGAATTTTGGTTTCATGGAAGAGTAAAAAAACTAAATGTGGCCAAACCAAGTGTTGAAGTTGAATATAGAGCTATAGCACATGGAACATGTGAAGTCATGTGGGTGGAAACTATCTTGGCTGATCCGGGAGTTAAAGTTCAGTTACCTGTGACCCTTTATTTTGACAATGAAGCAGTTATTCACATTGTTAAGAACCTTGTTTTTCATGATAGAACAAAGCATATTGAGGTATATTAGTTTTTCACAAGGGAAAAACTTGCGGCCAGAATTATTTGTACTCATGTGAAAAATCAAGAGATCATTTGGAAGATATCTTCAACAAAATAGTTGTCTGTGACAGACTGCAAAATAGTGTTCTCAAGCTGGGCATAATTGATGTCTGTGCTCCATATTGAGGGGAAGTGTCGAAAGTACAGCAGTAAGGTAGGGACTTAAATAGAATAATTGATTCTATGTCATGTATTAAATGTACAATTGTAAGTTAGGGACATAAATGGAATAATTGATTCAATAGGGTTATGTGTGATTTATAAAGTCACACCAAGATACCGTGTGTAATCTTTAATAATATAAACATATGGTGGATTCCAAAAAAATGGGTCATTTCATTCTCCTCTCTCTCTCTCTCACACACACCTCTGTTTCTTTCTTCCCTTCATTCCCCTTCCACCATCAAATACTTGTTGATAAGTGTAGATTTAATATTTTATATTTTTCAACTAGAGCTTTATAGCCTCATAGGGGTTTTGTTCATGAGCCAATTTGCAGGTTGGGAAGCACCCAGCTGTCTAAATTTGCTTGTGTGAATGAAAGCACCATATTTGTGACTCGTTGTGCCTGGTCACTTTTTTATGTGGTAGAAATACAAAAGCCAGGTATGGTGTATGTTGCCGATAATTCTCATATTTTTTCTGTGTAGATCTGGGCAATATGAAAACAAAATGAAGCATGATGGCAAAGCCAATATGTAGTACTTTTTCAGGGAGATCAACAAGGTAATACCTTTAATGCTGATGAAAGAGTGTAAGTTTCTATTGAGAAGCCAGAAAAGAAGCCAACATGTGCCTTGATTACTTGCCAGTCATTTTATGAAAACTTAAAGCTGGCCACACTGCTCCACCAGGAAGTTAAAGATGCCTATGGCATACAGACAGTTGAGCAGTAGCCCGAATTTCATCTCACTTGTGGGTAGTGGACTATCACTACAAGGCATTTATCTTTTGGTCATGACTAATTTGGACTTTTTGTAAAAAAGAAGTTGCGCTTTCTTTAATAAATATATTACATGTAGAGGCCCTCAAACTTTTATAGTAAGGTTGGCACATGAGTGGGAATTTAGTTTGAGCAGAAACACCATGTTTTCGTGTGTCAGATTGCCCTTAAACCAACATATGAGGAACAAGTAACGTGACAACGTACTCAAGATTCTGTGAAAGAAATGGAGAGATGACGTTACTCTCCAAAAAAATAGAAAAGGACAGTTGAAGTTTATTCCTCATACGTACAAGTTTACACCCACCTTACAGAAATAAGAAAAAGAAAGAAAAGAGGGAAAAATAGAATATTCTTCCCAATGATTTTCTATATCTGTTGAAGATCTAGGTTATGTATGCTTCATGAGGTTCTTGCTTTGTGGGGTTTTGTTTGTCCCTGCCGTGCAATCATTGCGTATATTTGTGGGGTTTTGTTTGTCCCTGCAGTGCAATCATTGCGTACATATGGTTCCTTTATTTTCGAGAAACACTTCTGATTGTCTTGCAACTGTGGTTTATTCCTTCGATGAGTACCTTGCAGTAGGAGTTATTGCCTTGTATTTGCTCCTTTAATGAGACTTGTAACTGTGTTTTAACTGTTTGAATAGTTACTTTATGGGAGTTTTGTTGGTCACTGCAGTGCAATTATGGCATATATGATTACTTTATTTTCGAGAAGCACTTCTGATTGTCTTGTAACTGTGTTTTGTTCCTTTGATGAGTATGGGCTTGTGTTTGGAGTCATAACCTTGCGTTTTGTTCGTTTGATGAGTCATGTAACTGTGTTTTTATTGTTTGCCTGAGTCTCTTTCTATCTTGCAACTCGCTATGATTCTGGTTTATAAAGTGATATATTTGTGTTTCTTGTAAACAAGTAAACATCTGGAATGTGCTTCTCGTCTTCTAAATTTATTTGTGGCTTAAAAATCACAACCTCATCTTGTTTGATGTCTCATGAACTGCAGATGGCAATATTCAGCAATGTTGGCTTGGAAAGGGTCCCAGGCATCTGTCCCAATCTGAAAGCTCTCGATATAAGGTTTGGAACAGGAAACCAGATCTCAGAATAATGAGACCTTTATTTATTTTTATTTTGATAAATAAAATAATTTTTATAGATAACAGATAAAAACATGAAGAAAGAATAATGTTTACTGACAAAAAAATAAATGCAAAAATGAATTGCAAAGAGAAAATAAGCTTAGTGCTTAATCATGTAAGGAAATATTTTTTGGCCCAAATGGACTCATCAGAGTACAACACAGTCTGACTCTAAAATGGGATCAAACCTGTTGGCTGGGATTTTGTCTCCATTACTAAGTTCCTCAGATCCACAACTGAGGAGGATGCTCTAAAGACCAACCATTCTGTTGTGTTAGCCACCCAAAGTCTTGGATCACATGATCAATGTGCTTTCTGGGTGCCCGGAAAAGGAGGAAACTGTAGGTATTCAATGTAACACTTCTAGACTAACCACCAGGAGGAGGATAGACCTACACTCATGATCTATGAAAATAATTACTTGCCTCTTCCATCAAAGCACCCTAACTACTTGGCTAACCAGTGTAAGGGACCATGTTATCCCAAGTAATATAGAGTTACTGCTAGAAATCAGCAAACTGAGCAAAAGAGAAGGGGCTAAAATCAGTTATAAAAACCCAAAATCAAATTAGAAATAAAACCCTAAACCAACAGCAAACCAGCTAAACCAACCCCACCCCTGGCCCCGGCTCCCGCCCCCCCTCCCAAAAAAAATCCTAAACTAGAAAAATCAACAATAAAAGAGAAATGCCCTAAATTAAAAACACAAAATATTAATAGAGGTGAGAGAGAGAGAGAGCTTGGCAAGCGGCTCTTTTGGGGATTCATATTCCACCTTTTTTTGAGGAGGTGTGGTCTCATTTTTGGCCCCAAAATAAGGAGACGCTTCTCTCAGCGAGATGTATCTCTGCTGCATTTTTGTGAGCCAAACGTCTGAGATCGCTAATCATCTTGGAGAGGCATCTCCTGGTGCCCAAACAGACCCTTAGTTTCTTTAGTAAGGAGCTTTCTAAAGCACTCCAGAGCGATGAGAAATAAGTAGGGAAAGAGCATGTTGTCTTGTCCTGTTCCATTCTTGCCTTTGGAAGCTCCAAATGAGTCATTGATGATAACAGAAAATCCAGGGGAGGTGAAATACATTCGTATGCAATTGTTAAAGGTTTCTCCAAAGAAAGCAATCAGTTTAGTTAATTGAAGGATTTTCAATTAACTTAGTCCTTTTGAAGATCTATCTTAAAACAAAACGCATTCTCTAGTTGTTCATTGCACAGGCTGTGAACAATTTCATGGCCAACAATAGCTTGCTTGAATATGCCTCTGTTTTGGCAAAGGCATCTTGTATTGATTGATGATCAATCTAGCTTTTGCGCTGATATAACTAATTAGCAATGATTTTGAAAATCTTCTAATGCAGATTACAAAGGTCTATCGGTTTAGAAGCAATCACAGAAATTGCACCTATTTTCTTTAGAATGAAGGTTATAAATGTTGATCTAAGAGATCTCATGATGGAGTTAAGATGGAGAGAGCTATGATGGATTGATGGTTAGCCATATTTCATCACTCATTAGATGCCACGGTTTGTGGAAAAATTGGGTTGGGAACTATTTGAGTGGGGAGATTTATTTGTGCTGAGGTTCATGAGGGTAGAGGCAATCTCCTCATTGCTGACTTACCTCCCTAATTACAATTTTCTATTTAATTATTTTGGTGTCACTAGGTGTGGGAGGTGTGAAGGAAATTGGCTGAATGGTGCCGGGCGATTCCTCGAAAAAAAAAAAAAGTTAATTTCATTGATGATCTCTTGTTTTTGTGAAGTGATGGATCCATCTGAATCGTTTAAGTTTGGATATGGTTGTACTAGACTTGGGGGCCATGGTTCTGTAAAGGAGAGAACTTGGTGCAAGAATCGCCTTCCCAGTTTGGCCCTGAGGCTAGAATCCCCAAATGAAAGAGGAAATGAAGGTTGAGGATGCAAAGGGCTAGAATTCCATGAGATGGTGAGGCAAGTGTCGTGCTCCAAGGGATATGTCGGCTTCGACTTGCTTCAATGTTGGAAGACCGGCCATATATAAAAAGAAAACTGAGTTCAAACCCACAATTTAATGATGACTAGGATGTCATAAAAATGGACAAAAGATGAAAAGAAAATTAGTAGGATTTATATTTCAATCATTATCATCAATTTCTTCATAATCATTGGCTTCATTCCTGTCTCCTCCATCCGATTCCAAACCATCATTAGAATCGTCATCTTCTTCAACATAATGGTCCTCCTCAGTTTCTTGTGAATCGGCCTCCTCTTCCTCACCTCTCTTTCCTCCTCCTTTGTGTACTAGTAGTGGTGGTCATTAGCCCTCCTATGGGTGGAAGCTGGTCCTAAACTTCCTCGACCATATCCCAGGTCAACCCTCACTAAGGATCTTCAACCAACCACTCTTTTGGCATCATCCAAGTCTTTGGATGAAATGGGATCTCTCTTTGGGATCTTAAAAATGCTCATCTATAGCATCAGATTATGCTTGACAAAGACTAAATTATTGAGCCTCTTTTTCTCATGCTGGTTCCTGCTTTTGTGTGGAACTGTAGTAAAATATATGAGCCACAATAGAGACTTATAAAACTAAGATAATACCCTAATAATATGAATCACTAAATCTATGATAGTCTTAAATTTTTACCATATCAAAGGAACTCCAAATTTAATATCTAAATTCATATGAAACTATGCAAAATTAATAAATACTAAGGAAATTACCTACATTTGATTTTGTCCTTGGTCTCACCACCATTTCCTTCACAAATGATTTCAAAGTACACTTATACAAAAGTAACTCGTTAGCATATATCTTATCTTGGATATCATTGTGTAGATCTAGCCTCTCAAGACATTCATTAACGGCAAAGCCTTCCATAATTGCATCCTTTTTCTCAATACCTAAGTTTGTGCAGAAGAACTTCAGGTTCAAAACCTCAAATAGTACAATTTCAGGTAATGACTGATGAAGCTGCCTAAGAAAAAGGGTCGGTTGGCTAAATATGCCACTCCTGCCCTTCGAAGTTGGGTGCTGTATGGCTATCAAGACATATGGCCGACACAATTTCTGGGCTGATGAAGCTGCCTATCCCATTTTGTAATCTATCCCATTTTGTAATCTATTATCTCCCATATTGAGCAATACGTACTCTCATCATTGACGAAAGCCTTTGCTACCTCCATCTAGTGCATCATATTTAGAGCCCATAATGGGCTTCACGTCACCATTAACCTATTTTTAAAATTCACTAAGGGTAGAAAGACTTTAACCGAGTAGACTACCCACTTGACAAACTCTTAAACACACTGTCACATGCCCTTTCCCCTTTAGCACATCTAGGCCACTTACATCTAGATAACTCTTCTAAAGTTAACATCAAACTCAATTGCTTTCTCTTCTGCAATATTCTTTGTAAACTTAGAAAAGAAGTGGCAAATCCGGTTACCCCAGCCCTTGCTATATCGCTCTTCTAAGCGATCTTGTGCATCATGCTGAAGGCAATGGTGTGACTATATATGAACATTGTCACGACTGTAGCCTTAGGAAGTGTACCTGATACCCTAGGCAGTTCACTAATAGCCTTAAGCATGGGTCTATGCACTTTGCTAAACATGGAGTTCAAAAGTTACAAGGCCGCTTTTAGTCCAATAAATTAGGAATAACCATATTTTCTGTAGCATTATCAATTACCACTTGAATACCATTCTCTTCCCCAACCTCATTGAACTTGTCAATTAAAGTAAAAAGGAATTGTGCATCCTGTACATTATCAAATGCGTCAATAAACTTTAGAATTCGTGTCCTTAAAGGACAATTCACCTTTATGTTCATTACACTTCTGTTCACATCACTCCATGTACCTGTCATAATCATGATCCTGTGATCCTGTATTGGATGCTCGCATCCTTGTGGGTTTGGGGCACTCCTTTGTGAATTGTACCTCCTTATGTTATTGTTTGAAAAAACAGCTTGCTCAGTGCCTAGGAGGCTGTCTCGCCTAGGCTTGGGCAGGCCTTCCCGAGCAGAAGTTCTTAGGCGTTCGCCTTAGCAAGCTAGGTGGGTGCTTAGGAACATTCATAAAAACGGCATTTTTTTTTTGCATGTTTGGGGCCATTTTGGGTCATTTTGACCCATGAAAAGGGGTATTCTAACACCTTAAAGTAAAAAGAAAAAAAGAAAAAAAAAGAAAAGAAAGTCATACCAGTGTTTCAAAGAGCGCTAGGTTGGTCCCAGGTGGCCTGGGAGGTCCAGGCCACCCAGTCGCTAGGCAAGCGCCTAGAATCTGGGCAGCCCAGTTGAATCCAAAAAGGATTCTACAGTTATATATTGTATAAAATATAAGAATTAGGTATTTGGAACACATCAGAATTCAAAGTATAGTACACATTAGCACACACTCCATAAGTAACCATAAGTCAGTCCATAATCCATATCCAATTAAAACTTAAAATTTACCATTCATAGTTCAATCAAAGTTCAAAGTTTAATAATTATTCAACATTCATCATCAGAAAAATTAGGTTCAGCTGCATTGGTATCATATTCATCGGAATTGTCATCCTCGTCGACATATTGGTCGTTCTCATCTGTCTCTTCTGAATCTGCCTTTTCTTCCTCCACCCTCGTTCTCTATGCAGAAGATCTAGTGGCCCTAAGAAGGTCAGCTGATGTCCCTGAAGCATCTATAACCATGTCCCATGTCAATTCTTCATACCCCTCGACTCATCATCATCAACTAACCGTTCCATAGCGTTGTCCATATTTTTTTAATCTAATGGGGTCTCTCTTATCAAACATGTCCTTCAAAAATCGATTACACTTGACATAGACTAGGTCATTAAACCTCTTTGATTCAAGCTTGTTCCTTCTCTTTGTATGAATCTAACAAAATCAAATGAAACTAATTAAAGTCTATGGTTCATGTATTATTAATACAATTATACAAATTACCTTTACGACCTTACCCCTTCAAAAGCACTCCAATTCCGCTGACAACCGGATGAGGAAGTGGTTAGGTTCAAGATCTGAATGATCAACTTTTGTAAATTTGGAGAACTACACCCATGTTGGCTCCACCAATTGGCTGCAAAGATATAGAATAAAATCATAAATAAATAATAGAATTATAAAAATGAAACTTGATTACGTGAACTTGATGAGCTTAAGAATATTATTACTACTTTGATCAATTTTGGCCCTTTACCTCATTGCCATTGGACTCCCAAAAGACTTTAATGAGCACTTGTAATTTATCAGCTCATTAGCGCATATAATATCTTGGATATCAGGATCAAGGACTAGCACATTTACAGACTTATTAAATCCAATCATAATTGTATCATTTGTGTGTATATCTTTGTCAACATAAAACAAAGCTGGGTTCAAATAATAACCAGCTGCATGCAATGGCTGATGTAGCTGTGTATCTCATTTCTCATCAATAATCTCCCAAACAGGGTTATAACAGTTCTCATCATCATCAAAATTTTGAGCTCTCTTTCTTGCATTTCTCCATGGCCTCATATATATAGCCCATATAAGGCTTGTCACTATAACTATGCGAAGGACTTTGACAAGAGGAAAAAATACCTTAAGAGCGGCCCTTCACCTCTCGCCAAAAAGCCTTAGAAAGGATAATATCTGTCACCTTTTTCCCAACTTGATCCTTGGACCACTTGCATGCTCTCCAGTCATCCGAGGTAAACATTTGCCTTAACTGCACTCTCCTCGAATGTATGTTATCTTGGCAAAAGTACCAGGTCGCAAATCTTGTGACCCCAGGCTTCACAATCTCTTTCTTCCATGTAAATCTACGCATCATGCTGAGGGTGGGATGGTGGCCATAAATGAAATTTGTAATTGACTTTTCCTTCTTCACTGCACTTGATATCTCGGTTAAACCGCTAAGAGCCTCAAGCATGAGGTCTATATAATGTGCTGCACATATTGTTTAAAAGATTTTAGGATAAGCTATGCGTAACAAATTAGCTGCAACAACATTAGGAGCAACATTGTCTTGACAACCTGTACAACATGATGCTCCCCAACCTCCTTCATTCCCTTCTCTAAAACTTGGAATATGTAATGAGCATCATGGATATGATCAGAGGCATCAATAGACCTCAAAAAAACAGTCCCTAAAGGACAATTCATAAGCAAATTCATCTGACTTCTTCTCTTCTTATCACTCCAAGCATCAGTCATAATAGATACCCCATATTGAGCCCATGCATCTTTCTTAACTTCTACAGCTTCCTTCGTGACACTCACCGCCTTTTTCAAAAGAGGCTTTGAAAGCTGGGGTTGGGGGTTTCATCCCAGGCCCAAATTGGCCAATTGTCTCTACCGCGGCATAGAAGTTGCTTAAGTGAGCGGTATTGAAAGCAATGCTCGCCTCATAAAATCATGTAGCAAGATAATAAGTAGCTCTCTCTCACTCTTCCTTTGTCATTCTATTTTCAATGGTGGTTTGCTTCTTTGTTTTCTCTCCTGCAACCTCAAGGTCAGACCAACGCTAAAAACTATCCATAGGGCCCATAACCTGAGGCTTCTTACTCCCAGAACCAGAACCAGAAAAAATTACGACTCCCTTTCCCTTTCCACTAAATGATTGTTCAACTTATACCTCTTGACATTCCTCCCCAATCCCATCCTCATCACTATCATCATCATCATCATAATTGACCCAAGCCCCAGACCTAATCTCTGCTATGGAGGCAAATCTCTCATCTTTTTTCATTTTTACCATATTAAAAAAATTGGTTATTTCTTCTTTAACAACATCAGCAGTCTTTTTACATGGGGCAACATCCCCCCTGATACTAGCAAGATGTTTCTTGACCCAGTTTATGCCCCCTTTTGTATCCTTCTCAAAAAAATTGCATCTTATACAATTTTTATCATTAGGACCTAGGTTGTAGCCATATTCCCAACCGGGATCGCCACTCCTATGAGATCCCGAAGAAGACATCTCAAAATATGCAATTTATATAAGCAATAAAAAAAAAATCACTTACTTTGAGTTTGATAGCTCAATCTTCAAACTTCCACCTCAAAGATGCTTCTAAGGACTCAAAATCTTCTAAAAAACCCCCCAATAGATTTATAAAACATCAAAAATTAAGTCTAATATCAATGGGTGATGTTTTGATCAATTTCTCATAACTTTGAGGAACCCTTCGATCTCAAAGAAATCACGAAAAACTAGTTTTTTGGGGGCTTTCTCTCTCTTAAATGAGCTCCAATGTTTTAGGTTTCAAATGGACTTAAAACCCATAAAAAAAAATGGACAAAAAATACCCCCACCGAAAGCAATTTCCGCCTCTGGGTGGGGTGCTGAACCTGGGCTCCGCCCAAGTCTAGGGCCTAAGCGGCCGCCTTGGCGGTTTCCTGGGCTCGTATGCGGGCGCCCAAGGACCATCGCTTTTTTTGGGCACCTAGGCTTGGGTGATGTGCCCAGGCTCCCAGATCCGCCTAGGCGCTGGGTGGTTCGCTTTTTGGAACATTGAGCCGTACCATATCTTAATGTGACTTTTTTGGAAATGCGATTTTTTTTGGATTTTGTTGGATATTTCTATGTTTTGGGAATGCGAAATTTTGAAATATATTATTGCAATAAATTTTAAGGTCCAAATGAAGTTCTTACAAAGATCTTTGGGGTAATTCTGAGCTGGTTAGAGACAATCGAAAAATTGAGCATAAAACATCGAAAATATTGAATAATTAGAGATCTCTTTCTTTTCATTTGCATGCCATTTTTTTTACAGCATCATTTTGTATTGGTATTTGGTCTCATTGGACACTTGGAGTTCATAAGCATGATTGTTTGAAATATGGACTACTGAGCATGCTGCATGGACACTAAAGGACTAGTACATCATGTACTTGTTTTGTTTCTTCTTCTTTTTTTCACCTTTTTAATTATTTAAGCAAAAGTTTTAGTGATTTGAAAGTGTCAACATTCACACACAAATTTGCATAAAAAAGGTGGTTAGATACGCATAGGCATATATGTGCATGTTTCAAACCTCTGGGCACCTGAGGTTCTGGGTAGCTCGCTTGGGTGCTGGGCACTCGAGACAACCCCCCCCGCCCCCCCCTTGCGGGGCGCCTAGGGACCGCCTAGTGTTTTTCTAAACCTTGCTTATGAAGCAATGGCTTCTTAAGCTTATAAGGATTGGGCCCTTCAACCCTGGTCCAAAATTGCTTCCAATTTGCTATAAAAGCTACTTAAGTGAGATGCATTAAGGGCAATATCTGCCTGATAAACAACCGATGAATATAGTAAACTTCTGTCTTGAACCTATTTTTGATCGTAAGTTGCTTTTTCTATTTCTCAACTGCATCGTTGGGATTGGGGGGCAAAGGCATCCATTGGCTCCTTCATACAAGGCTTCTTCATCTACAAGCCTCTCATTGAACTTTGAGAGGAACCCACTTTTATTTCCCCTCCGTCATCATTATCATCACTCCCATTGTCACCATAGATATTCACCCCATCCCTCAACTCTACGATACTCTCCTCTTTTGCTTCCTTCTTCCCTTTTTCGGCATCCATATTCTTAAGAATCTCCTTCCTAACTTCTCTTAGGACCTCCTTACATGGGGCAATATCCCCCTTAGTACTAATGAAGTGTTATTTAAATTAATTACAACAAAAATTGCAATGGATTTTGTTGTCATTTTGTCCCGAGCAAAAACCATATTTCCATTCTGAATCTCCACTCCAATTAGAACCTGTTGTAGACTTTTGGAGAAATTAAGAAATATCAAATGCAGAGATAAGAACGAACCTTGTGCGATCTTTGATCTGCAATGTTTTGGATGAGTATGAACCTTTAAATCACCTTAAAATAACCCTTATTACTTTTTTGTGTTCCACAATGCTTCATATAAAAGAGACAAAGTTTGAGATGATTCAAACTTGGAAAAATTCTTTGATAAAAAAAAATCCAAAATTTATGGTTGTTTTTCTAAATTTTTTGGGTTTCAATGCCTTTAAAATTATTTTAAGGTAATATTCAAAAGAAGAAAATTACTTAAGGGAGGTTGGAAACACACCTAAGCCTCTTTTCTTCCCTTATTAAGGAGGAATTTTTGTGGAAATGCTCGACATTTTCTACCGTTGGGCAAGGGCAAAACCTAGGCGGACGCCCTAGTCTAGGCATTGGGAGCCCGCTTAGGCGACGTCCAATCTGCTTGGGGCGGCGCCAAGGCCTCCCAAGGGCACCCCACCTTGATAGATTGGCTGTTTTCTCTTTCCTTGGTTGATTGCTTCAAGAGATTTACGTTGGGGGTTTGAGATTCAGTCAAGGAAAATAAGTAAAGTTCTTAGAAGTGATGGGGGATACAAGTACACCCTTAACTGTTTGATAAGTCCAATGCAGATCAAGGGATAGGTTCCGCAAGAAACGATATCCTATGCTCAGCATCAAAATGGTATCGCAAAAGGAAGGAATTTTTCCCTAATTTACAAGGGAGTTCCATGATGGCAGAAACACATATCGTATTGACCTTTTGTTTGGGAGATGCTTTGTTGACTGTTATGTACATTTTTACTAGAATTCCTTCAAAACCTGTGCCTAAAACCTCTTATGAGTTGTGGACCAGTAGAAAACTTGGTCTATCACATCCCATATGACTAGTAATCTAGATTAAAGGTCCATGGAATGTCCTTTCATATGATATGTTACTTCAAAGGTATATCCTAATCTATGATTTTGAAATGGGTGGAATCTCATGATGTGAACTTCATTCTGTCGAAGTACTTAAGCACTGAGAGGTCGGTGGGATCTTAAATAGGGAATGGTGAAGCGATTCCTCTACTAAAGGGCTATAGTGTGAGTATTCCTATAGTCGTCAAGAATAGCGGGAATGAACCACCATTCATTCTCAAGCATCAAAGGGGTGCAAGTGATAGAGTTCCCCATAGACATTTTGAGATTGAAGGGGAATGCTTGTCATGTATCTCCATTAATGAGGATGAATCAGGTTTATATCAGGAAAGCACTGCAATTCTTTGTTGTAGCCAATTGGATTGCCACAATGTCCCAAGAGATTAGTTCCATGGCTATGGTCGCTCTAGGATATTTTTTTACGCTTGGAGTGGGAGCGCTTTTCCTGTATAATAAGAAGCAGACGTGTTTGCTATTGATTTCCTTGGAGGCGAAGGACATTGCTTATTGTGTAGCATTTGCAGGAGGGCTGATGGCCTAGGAGGTTCTTGCAATGTTAGGGGTCGGATCAAGTGCTAGAGAGCCTGTTGCCGTGTGTTGTAACAACTCGACGACACTAGCTTCTATAAAGAATCCAAAGTATCACAATAAGTGACTTGGAGATAAAAAATTATCTTGTGTGAAATGTCATTGAGAAGAAAGAGGTTTTCTTGACATAAATTCCCCTGCGTAGGGTGGTAATAGACTCTCTTTTGTGCATCAACACGCTCCAATTAGCATCCCACTTGATGCATTGCTTGCGACAAGACACACGAATGTGACTGAATTGAGACATGTTTGGTGAAATCTGATATAGTATCTTCTATTATTTATCATTTACATCATGTAGTTCGACTCATAGTGTGACATGAGTCACACGTGCCGTTATTACTCATATTGAGGTGCATACGATATTCCCTGCCTTTTGTTATACCGTCGATAATTGCCCGTCACCAAGTGACCTTGAGTGCCTTCATAGATCTGGTGACTAGGTTAAGAATTGGAGACTTGATTGTGCTACTTTAGCATGTCTTCCCTATTTGTTATTTGGGGTTCTCACCCCATAGGTAGGACCTCACCACGGTGACCATTCACCACCTAGTGGCTATTCACCATGGTGGAACAAAACTCCCATATAACTGGGCCCTACAGTGGTCAATTGACCTCGATATTTAGTAAGGAGTCGCTGAGATCAAAATTAGGGGATTTGGAGGCATGAGTGAGCTTGTTTTCTTTGGAGCGTTAAATGCCCCGTCTCGGTAAAAATTCGAAGCGCAACGGTTCCGACTAGTGTAATATTTTTGAGTCTCTGAGTTGCACAGTCAAGGCCCGTACAATATATATATATATAAATAAGGTTAGCCCACTAGCTAACAACTATAGTGTTAGCTCAACGACCCATATTGAATCTGGGCCGATCTGACGATCACAACCTCATTTTATAATATAATTTTAATATTTTTCTACAAATCCAAATCACATAAAATTTGAGGTGTCCATTCTTCTCTGCAAGGTGCACATAATAAAAATATTAAAAAATAATTAGCAAAATATAAATTGATCAAAATATCCTTGAAAGTTTTTGGGGATATTGGTCAATTTATTTTTTGCAAATTGCTTTTTTGATGTTTTTATTTGATTCTTCTATTTTTAAAGAATAGATGCTCATAATTTCAAGTGATTTGGATTCGTAGAAAAAAAATTAAAATTCAAGTACAAAATGTAATTGGATTGTCCTAGATTCAATATGGGCCGTCGGGCTTACGCTGTAGTGTTATAATGACCCTTTTCTTTGTAATTCCAACATATTCTTAGGTCTTTCTTTTTGTTTTTGGATTTTTTATATTTAAAATTTTTATTTTTCTTACGGAATTATTTGACTTTATGTTTATGATCTTTTTTATGATCTCTAATCAGTAATTCCACCCGTAAGACATCGATTGGGCATGAAATGCAGGAATAAATTTACTTTGATCTGATCAATGGATGATACAAGAAATGATCCAATTAAATGTGTATTGATCAATGGATGATATAAGAAAGGTCTTGAACATTCCCACACAAAATAGAGTACCAAATATGTGTATTTTTTCCTTATCTCTCTTGATTTTCTCTAATTGCTCATTCTCTCTTTAAATATCAAAAGTTACATACTCAATGGAGATGGAACATTAGAGAGAGAGAAATTCCGTCAAGCCCAATGCCATAGTCTGTCTCTCCTATCCGTTCTTCTCTGCATCTTGTGCTTGTTGTATATTTCCAACAAGAGAGGTAAACGAGACAATGTCCAGAAACAAAAGCGAGAGTTTTTCTCATATTGTTGAGAGAGAGGGAGAGAGTAAAATAGCCCCTTTCTTAATGCCCCCATAATTAAAGAATTATAAAAAGCTTTCACCCCACTTGGGTAAGGGAGAGAAAAAGATGAGTAATAAAATAACAAATATTAAAGAGGAAATGCCACATCAAAAGAAGGTAGTGAGCATGCTCTTCTTTAATAGATGGAAGACCATTAAAGCTATTAAACCACATGAGAATAAAGACAAAGAAGTAATGTATTACATAAAGTAGAGGGGAAAACATGGCCCACATGATAAGAGGTTAAAAGGGGGGAGCTCCATTTAACGAAGGTAGGAAATCACAGTGAAAGAAAAGAATGAGTGCACCAAGTGAGAGAGAAAAAGATTTATGGTCCATAAATTATCATCAGAACCTTTTCCCGACTATTTGAGATTGGCTATACGAATCTTGGTTTGCTATTCTGTTCTATCAAGGATCATACCCTTAATGAGGCCATAAGTCCCCATATCTTTTCTCACTACTTCCAACCATGCCCTTTTAGACCTACCCCTTGTCGTGTTTTAGCCTTCCACTTGAACCGACTTGCACCTCCTAACAGGTGTTGTGCTGGGTCTATGCTGTACATGGCTAGCCCACAAAGTCTACTCTCTCTTTCATCTTATCGCCTGTTGGAGCCACACGTAAGTTCTCCCTAATCGTCATCATCATAGCCTTTTCCTAATTAATTGGGGTCAGCTGCACGAATCATGTCTGGGAGTCTGCTCTATTAAAGGCCATACACTCAGTGAGGCCATAAATCCCCATATCTTTTTGGATTACTTCCAACCACGTTATTTGCGGACTACCTCTTGCCCTTTTTAGTCCTTCCACATGAGCTAGCTCACACCTCTTAACAGGTATTGTACTTGGTCAGTGCCACACTAGCCAGGCCATTTAGGTTCTCCCTAATGTATTTATCTTGAATTCTATCCCTTCCTGTCTTGCCAATTATCCATCTCAACATCCTCATCTCAGCTACATTCATCCTATGGATATGTTGTTTCTTGACCGCCAAACATTTTGTCCCATAAAGCAAAGCTGGTATCACAACTGTTCTATAGAACTATGCGGTGATCACATAAAACTCCGGTTACATATCTCCACTTTGCCCACCTAATTCTAATTTTATGTGCGGCATCTTCCTCTGAAAAAGGAATCCTATAAGATTAGGATAGTTATTTTCTGGATAGCATATTTTGAGAGAATCTTGTTTGAATTGAAAATATGAATCTAGACCTTGGATTTGGATGGATTTCTAGGTTGAAAAGATAACTATCCAGAGTAGGGAATCTTGAAAGGGGGCGTCTCTATGTTAGAGAGTTTAGAAAGAGAGGAGATTCTTTTTTATAGAGATCACTTACCAGCCAAAGTGGTACACCCGTCTCTAGGTCCCTCTTTCTGCCGACCCATCAAACCATCTTTTTCCCACTTTTCTCTATAGGAAAAAAGAAATTTAACCATACAATTTTGCAAGAACTCTCGGGCCATCTCCATTGAGGGCCGTGACTTGCTTTGTGAGGTAACCCTGTTGGTTATTGTAATCAAGGAGGTTGACCGGAGGTTGCGAGCATCAAACTCTCGACCCTTAAAAAGGAGTAGCCACACGAGCAAAAAGTAAGAGGAGGTCCACAAAAGGGCGATTGGACTTCCAAAGGTATGTAATTTTATCTGATTCTCATTTTTTTTTTAATCTTTTTGTGTTTCTGCTGCGTTGGGACTTGCCACAGTTTCCAACCAACATGGGGTAATAATACAAGTGGTAAGGCCTTAAAAGGCCGCAAGACCCAAAAGACAAGCCAACCAGCTCATTCCTCCTACAAACTCAAAAAGTATTTTATGCTAGGTTGCAGATTATGTTTGCCTGCGAAAGATTAATGGCTGCAAAATCTTATCCCATGTTCCAAGGGGGAATCTGTCTCCTTCTGGTAAACCAATCTAACATCTTCTCTGTGATTCCTAGATTTCTTGGTGCATATATTGTTAAAGGAAGCCACAACAGTCCAATTTCCCATAGATGGGTGCCAAAAACCTTCTCTTTGGCACCCATCCTAAATCTTGATGACCTTTAGTTATGCATTTGCCATCTCAATATAACATGTTAATCATTTCCAGTCCCTCCTAGAAGTGAGGCTGGAGTTGTAAACAAAATGGTGCAAAAGAAGACTGGTCTGGGAACAATATCTCATGTATTTGTTAAATGGTTGTATGTTGATTTTGCTTTTGGAAATTACCATGAACTATTATTATTCTTTGATTTTCTAATGCCAAATTTATTACAATTGGATTACAGCTTTCAGTTTATTAGGGCAGAGTTCCAGAGTCACCTTTGACTTGGGTTGTTGTTACTTTAGTTTTTTCTTTTTCATTTGTGCAGTCATTGTGACAAAATAACTGCAGATGCTGTTTCACACCTTCTGTTCCAGTGCCATAGATTGGAGATATTGCGTTGTGGGTATGTACTCTTCAAAAATTCTTTGTTATGTTACTATTATCGTTGCTCCAGGTTTCAATTCATGAGTAGCAAAATCCTTTAAGGTCCGATATGAAACTGTTGGTAACTGTCAAGTATGGAAGGCTGTTATGGGCCTTGACAAATGACATTCTTGAATCCAGTTTCTGAGATTGAAATATCACATATTTATCTGCAAACACATTCACAGACATCTTGGTGGTGCTGATTGTTTCACTTTCTTTCATTTTCTTAATTTCTAATGGTAGGTTGTAGCTCATTCAATTAACTTAGTAAACCTTACTGTGAGAATTGCAGAGGCAGTCACAGAAGTGATTTTACAGCATGGAGATGCTTGAAGTTTTTAAAGCCAAGTTTGGAGGTTGTAGAGGAGGAATCATGGGAAGAACTGGATAGCAGTGTTCTAGCCAAAGGTGCCCAGTCTCTACGCTGGTTGATATGGGTATGAGCTTATCATTTCTTTCACATTAGATTCCATTTTTCATATCAGTCATCTGCAAGCATAGAAGATAATCGTTCATTCCCCCTCATTAATCATTAGTTACCTATTATGATCTCATGGCAGATTGCCATATTATGACTGCTTGTTTATCCTAAGAAATTAAATAATATGTCAGATTTTTATGATTAATTGTATTTCCAATGGAATATGTAAATTCCGGTAACCATGAAGGCACCTGATCGTGATTCCATCAAGCTTAACTTTGACGGTTGCTCCCTAGGCAACCCTGGTCCAGCTAGAATAGGCGGTCTGTTCAGGAACCATGAAGGCACTATCCTTGCCTCCTTCTCTAAACCTATTGGTGACTTTGCCTTCCACTCGGATGAGGCCCAGGCCCTCCTAAAAGGCCTCAAACTCTTCGATCGCAATTGGTCTTCAACCTTTGTAATCGAAGGTGACTCAAAGAATGTAATTGCTGGGCCTTTGGCACTGCTGCGTACCCTTGGTCCCTAGCGCTCAATTTTGAAGAAATCTCATGCCTATGTTTGGGTCTCATTGTGTCATGGCGACATGTTTGGTGTGAATGCAACTCTCAGGCAGACTCCTTCGCTAAACAAGGAGCTACAAATTTAGGGGACTAAGCGATTTTTTGTAGCATTGGTCCTTCCGTGCTGCGAGTGGATCACCCCTCTTCTCTCTACCCGTCTGGTCTTTATACACCGTCCCTTTAGGGGAGCCTTATTTTTTGTTGTATATAGCTCCTGATCTCTTGGGTTGCAATTTTGTACTTTTTTCGTTCTTCAATACAAAGTAAACATTTAAAAGAAAACTATGTAAGTTCTATAGGACAATTGTGAGACCAGCTTTGCTCAATGGAGCGGAATGTTGGGCGGTCAAAAACAATATACCCATAGAATGAGTGTAGTAGGGATGAAGATGTTGAGATGGATGAGTGGGAAGACAAGAAGGTATTGAATTCGAAATATATACATTGAGAAAATTTAGGTGTGGCACCAATAATCGATAAGATGAGATATAGTAGACTTAGGTTGTTTGGTCATGTGTGGTGCAGATCCAGTACAACACCTATTAGGAAGTTCAAGTTAGTTAAAGTGGAAGGCTCAAAAAGGGCAAGGGATAGGCCTAAAAGGATATGGTTAGAAGTAATGAGAAAAAATATTGGGATTTATAGCCCCACAGAGGGTATGACACTTAATAGAGTAGAATGGTGTATCAGGATTCGTGTAGCCTCGACCCCAATTGGTTGGAAAAAGACTTTGACGATGATGATGATGATGATGGTCGTCATGTATTTAGGAAGGAGGCAGACTTGGCCAGTGCCTTTTCAATGATCCACCCAATGATCTGCTCATTGTTATTTTAATTTGTCATCCAAAAATATGGGTGAAAATACCGATAATCTAGATCTCCTGCGATCACCATTATAATGTTGGATAGATTATTTAAACCTGTAGTTGACTAAGAATAAAGCTTGGAATTTTTCTCTGAGGTACCATGGCACAAGTGCTTTCAAAATCTAATTAAAGGCCTTGGATTGATGTGATGTGTAATGTGGTAGTTGTAAATGCAAGGGCCACTTCAACAATTCTTAAATCATGCTATTTGTGGTATTCAACTGGGTAGTTTGATCTATAGTTGCTAGTGTTTAGGTGGTTTTTGTACTCCTCTAAACATTATTTGTAAGGGACTGCTTCATTATTAAATTTTGTCAAATGGAATTTTTCAATTTGTAACTGACCAAATGTCAATTTGGTCAATTATCTGTTTGCTCAATCATCGTCATCATCATCATCATCATCCAAGCCTTATTCCAACTATTTAGAGTCAGCTATTATGAAAAGGTGTAGCAAAGTTTTATGTTGGCTGCCTTACCTAACACAACCACTTTCCTTTATCTGTGCTTGGGACTGGAATGACCAGCTTGGGACCTCTTTTATCCTTTAATTTTAAAATTGGAATGACAAATAGTTTTTATGTGGTTTGATAGTGGTGGTGGTGATAGTGATGGTGTGATGGCAGCTGTATAGTGTGGCAGTGATGATGGTGGAGATGCAATGGTGGTGGTGGTTGTGTTGGGGTGTGTAGTAGTGGTGGTGGCGGTGTCCCCGGGTAAGCATTGGAGTGGTGGTAGTGGAGTGACAGTGGTGTTGGTGGTGGCGGCAGATGGATGGTGGTGGAGTGATGGTGGTGTTGTGGTTATGGTGGTGGCAGGTAGGCAGTGGTAGTGGAGGTATGATGATGGGGTGGTAGTGTGGTGGTGGCAACGGTGATGTTGGTGGTGGGCGGAGAGCATATGATGATGGGTTGGTAGTGTGGTGCTAGCAAAGGTGATGGTGGTGGTGGGTGGAGAGTGACAAAGTGAGGGAGAGAGAGAGAAAGAACCAAGTTGAATTTTGTTGCAAAACAAAAGTTGGTTTTGCAAAAAATTCAATTTGGGGTTTAATTGCAATTGGTAATCAATTCAAATTCGCAAATCATACATTCTTTGAGGCCAAATTGTTGGGAGAAATTTTCAAATAGGCCCAAATTGCAATTTGTCTACGAAATAAGATGGTGCCCAATTGTGTTTCATATACATGTTATAGATATGTCATGAGAGATGAGTTTCTGTAACAAAAAGTCATCATATTATGGCATTGCAAATGCTACATGTGCAAATACGATGTGCATGTTCCCAATGTTATCGGAACTTGCCCGTACAATGCATATGTTACGAATTGAGATCCCTAAAGTTTTGGGCTCTCAATCCCACCTTTTGGGGATCTCCATACTGCCTTTTGGGATCTCAATCTCAACTTTATAGGGGATCTTGCTCCTGAGCTTAAAATAGAATTTCTTTATTTATAGCCAGTAAGCAATGCATAGATATTAAAAGCATAATTGCAATGCTAGTTGGCTATAAATAAAACAAATAATCACTTTGGAGATTGGGTTCCCTAATAATGGGGATCGAGATTCCAAAATTTAAAAATTGAGATCCCATTAAGATTCCTTTCCCAGAGCACCGGAGCAATATTCCGGAGCAGGATCACGACTTGGGTTGGAAGATCCCAACAACTATGGCTTGGAGTAGCCACAATTGCCCATGAGAAAATGTTCGCATTATGCCGATGCCTTAAGTGGTTAGTGTCTAACATGACTCATGGTTCTGACATATAGCCTATCTCTAAAATAGCATATGCCCAATATGGCTCATGTCTTTCATAGATCACTAATATTTTATGAACTGTTCTATCTTGTGACTATCATGATTGCATCCATGGCACACTCTACAAGGCCTAACGGAAACAGCTTATGAGTGTACATGGAAAACTCTCGTCCATGTACTGTGACACTGACCTAAATGAGATATCAAGTCAATGATTTGATGCTACCTAAAGGCAACATCACGTCAGCGACTTAACGCTTCATCAAGTCAGCTCTTGCCAGTATCCATTGTTAGAGGAGGTACTTGGATGAAATGTTGAGTTGGAAGACCACAGCCCCCATGAAATAAGGAATAGCAGCTAAGACGTGGGAAGTAGGCAAGGAGCACACTTTCCCGAGGACACATATCCTAATTCTAAAAGTCAAGCACACAGCCCACTTCATCCGGGTTTATGTGGTCTCAATAAACTGCCTTTATCCGTTCACTACGACAACACCTGCTCTCATTGAGCAACTGTCTCCATTAAGAACCATACCATTGAGCAACTGTCTCCATTAAGAGCCTTACCATTGAGCAACTGTCTCCATAAGAGCCATACTCTTGAGAATCTATATTGGTGCCTAAGGAAGCTTCATGTGAGGACAATTTGAGTGACAAAGTAGGAGTGAATAAAAGGGAGAAAGAAAAGGAGACTAAGGAGGTGCCTTTTTGCTGAGTAAGGTATAAGGATAATGTATATAATGTATTATCTACCACAATTCCATTCGTCTTTTCTTTTAATTACTCTCTCTCTCTCTCCATTCTAACAATGAAGTCAATTAAACAGAGGTTCTTTGATAGAATGTTGTTTTGGATTTAAAATAAACAGGGTGTCTACTGGTGCCCAAGAACTCTAATCCCAAGAATCCAAATAACAAACATAATAATAATAAAAAAAAATCTATTTTGGTCATATGTGTTTGTATCATTGCAAAAGTTGATGCATATTTTGAGCAAACAGCCAGGTAATTCGTAATGGATACATCAAAAAAAACTTTAGGTGTGGCACCAATAGGCGATAAGATGAGAGAAAGATTAGACTTAAGCAGACTGGCCTTGTGTAGCGCAAATCCAGTACAACACCCGTTAGGAAGTGCGAGTTAGTTCAAGTGGAAGGTTCAAAAGAGGCAAAGTGTAGGCCCAAAAGAACATAGTTAGAGGTAATAAGAAAAAATATGATGACTTATGGCCGAACTTAGGAGGTGTGAGTTGTATTTACACCATAATTTCAAAAATTAATAGTAAATAATCTATCATTTCATGTGTATTTTTTGGACACCTATGTAATAAAAACAAGAATAATAAAAATAATAATTGGTAATCAATGAGAAATTACACAACATAATTTTCATAAGAAATTAGTAAAAGCTCAATTGAAATAAGATACCTCTCGAGTCTCCTCTGATATTTTAAAATTTTTTACAATTACCAAACCTTCTAGTTTCCTAATCAAATTTTTTCCTATTTCTAACTTGTACTATAAAGAGTTTGAATTTGATATCATAAATTTATTGTTTATTTGAAATTATATGGAGGGACATTTGAAAGACTTCTATAAAAAATAAATAAAAATAAAGTTTATCACAGTAAAATCATATTATTTCAATCGTATTATTCCAATGACTTATCATATTGAAACCACAGTCAAGCAAAGGCATACAAAATAGGTAGGAAATGATGTTATTATAATTTTAGAATGGTGCAAGTTATTATTAGAAAATCTTTTTGGAATGGTTATGATATTATTTGAAAATCTTTTTGGAATGATGTGATAATGATTTTAATTCTGTATTTGAATGGAATTTTATGACCAAAAAAAAAAGAAATGATAATTTATAGGGAGTGCTGGTAAAATGTTTGTAATGCATTTACCATATTTATTCCAAACATAACGAAACAGTAGCAATATATTTCTTAAGTTGCATCTAAATATTACCTAAACAGTAACAATCCATTTACAAGTAATGCATTATGCAGTAATGTATTACACCAATAATATATTTCACGGAGCCTTGAATGGCTATTATAAAGAAGAACATGTTAATCTCGTCACTAAGACTAGTTATTTTCTAGAGTGAGCATCCACTTTACTGGAGATCCCTTGAATAACGGCTATAGTGTTCTTAAAACTAGATTGGTTATCAAACCAGCGTAGAGGCTAGTGTGGTTCAACTTGTTCCGGCCGGCAGTTCGAACGAAAATCCCTCTCTCTTGCATTAGGTTTTGCACAGCTGTCTCGCTATTTCATATAGTTGGCAACGTTAAAAGTTGGGGTTGCCTTTTTATGAGTTCTCCTCTATGATTGCAGTCTCTGATGAAGCAGACGATTGGGAAGAGAGGGTTTATTCAAGCAATGAAGTTGTATCACGGTTAGCCAAAAAAAAAAAAAAAAAAGGCTGACTAGCATGACCTAATCATCAATAAACCTAAGTTTTAGTATTCGTAAAAGCATTATGGCACCCTGTAGAGAAAGTATATATATATCTATTATTATTAAGATTTTTGTGTTTATTTTTTAACTCAAGAACATGAGGTGCACAGGGATAGGTGGGCAAGAGTTGTGCAGGGATAGGTGGGCATGAGTTGTGAGTGAATTGATGTTGATCAGTTAGTTGGGAAAGCTTTCTACGTTCCACTACAACATAGAAGTTCTATCATCTTTTTTATTCAACCGTTCATTTTTTAATGGACGGCTAAGATTGTCCCAATCACAATATCATGTCTCTACACTATTTTATTTTTAATTTTTTGCTATAAACTATTTTGACACCAAATTTTAGATGTCCATTCCTCTCTTAAACTAACACTAATAAAAAAATATAAAAAAATATTTTTAATAAATAAACTAACCAAAATACCCCTAAAAGATTCAAGAGGTGTTTTAGTCATTAGTTTTTATCGAAAAATTATTGTTACTATTTTTTATAGGTGCGTCCCAAAGAGAAGATAATATATACCAAATTTCATATTAAAAAAAATTGCATTAAAAAAATTAAAAATAAAATACTTTGAGACGTTGGATCTAAGATCAAATGGTAAGTGGCTGTCTTGATAAAAAATAGATTGTTGGATGGTAAGGGAAAGGTAGAACTTTGTTGTAGGGGAAATATAGAAAACTTTCCCCGAGTAGTTTAAAAATGTAGTTAGAATAAGGTTAAATCAGGTTAGTTTAAGAGCATAAATAGAATAATGTTAAATTTAGAGGGTTTATTTTTGGCAACGTGGCTATTTATTGAAGACGGTAGATTATGGGTAAAACGTGGCTATCTATTGAAGACGGTAGATTATGGGTAAAACGTGGCTATCTATTGAAGACGGTAGATTATGGGTAAAACGTGGCTATCTATTAAAGGAGAAGGTTTGGATAAAAGGTAGCTAGGTTTAAAAAGAGAAAATAGGGGGGAGATAAAATAGAAAAGTCTGTTGTTTATTTTATTTCTTAATTTTTTTTAGTATATTTGGAGGGAGATAAAAAAAGTTCATTGTAAAAAAGTTAATGAGTTAATAAATTTTGATATCGTGTAGATTCTCTTATAGACTTTAAGATAGGGTATATTATCTCAACCATTCTTTTTATTTTTATTTTAATTTTTATTTTTCTACATCACCCTCTATTTAAAGAAGAGAGAGAGTGTCATGGGAGAAGTAGAGGCTATAAAGAGAATCAGAAAGAGAAGAAGGAGAAGAGACAACCAGCTGAAAACCTGCGTAACAATTGTATGTCCATTATCTTCTACAGCAATAATATAAGTATCCTTCATAATTATTGGAACGTATTTACAGTTAGCCATTGTAAAAAAAATCAATCTCCAATGGCCGGATGTTACAAATTGAGACAAAGTTAAAGCCCATTATAGTATAATCCCTAAACCTTCTATAGCATGAACCCTGTATATGTGGGTTATGCAGAGGTGACGCCCTCTGCAAATCCAGGAAACATGGTGCTTGTAAATCATGTTAATAGAAATCCCTTAACAATTGGTACCAATCTCTCTTAAAACTCAAACCAACAACCTCAGGCTCACAACGCCAGGTACTCGTTGTAAACCCGCCTGTCATAAACCCGAATTTGCTTGCCTATCGAATTTCAGGCCATCACCAAGACAATCAATGGAGGAAATAGGGCAATGAACCCACCCTTCTCCAAGCAACTGATCAATCTAAGGCCTATATTAATCCTCCCCAAATTGTAAATATGAACAGTTCAGCCTCAATCTCTCATTTCCAACCTGTTCAGGAAATCACGATTTCTCAGATGGGTATTTGAATAGCACCCATGGCGTCTGATCAAACATAACAAGGGGTTCACTCTGAGTCTTTTTTCCCAACAACCATCGAATGGCATTCGAATGGCCGTGGATTATCTCATAGAATGAAACAGGGGACTGTGGACTCTGTTTCATCAAATTTACAGGGGGTTCCGATGGGTTAAAAATATTTAAAGGCGACTCAAGAGCTTCTTGATGAGGTTGATAGTGTAGGGAAGGGCATTAAGACTTAAAAGGAAGAGTTGGGGAGATTCACAGGGGAGAGAGAAACACGCGAAATGGACTTACAAGGAGCAGTTGGGGAGATTCACGGGGTAGGGAGAAACATGCGAAGTGAAGAGAGAGAATGGATTTAGAAGAAAAAAAAAAAAAGAAGCTTTTTTTTTTTTAAAATAAAATTTGAGCTATAAAAGATAGGAGGAAAGTGGGTAAAGTTCATCTAAGTGGTTAAAAGATAGGGTGCAGTTGGCATACGGATCCATCCGTATCTAAGTGGTTAAAAGATAGGGGTGCAGGTGGCATACGGATACATCCGTATTTGTAGAGGTAAGGTGCACTTTCTAATTTTATCATGGTATATAATTTTGATGTAAAATGTTTTTAGGATTATCTCAAAATTTATTTTTATATTTAATTATAAAATTTTAAATTTTAAAAATAGTTAAAATCAAGTAGATCTATAAACAAATGAAAATCTTAAAAGTGGACGGTGTAGATAATATGATATAAAATGCACTATTTTTTAGATTGAAAATCTTTTTATTTTTCATAGTCATACATCTCGATGTGGAGATGATCAATCAAACAATTTTTCAACATTAAAACTACATTTTCCGATGGATTTTTGAAGTGCATCCGAAGCTCTACATTATAAAGTTGCATCCTTATATAAACTTTTTCCTAAAAGATCAGATCTCTATGTTTCGAAATACATTTTGAAATCTTTATTAGATAAATGAAAATTAAAAATAGAGTCTACAAAAATATTTTCTCAAAACAAAATATGCATCTTACAAGGGAATTTATTTGTAAAATTTCCTTTCTTGTTTTTACTTTGGCTCGTTTCCATGTCAAGCGGATTCACTGTGGTTAAAAAGTAATTAATGGCCAAGCATTCACACTAGTAAAGTAAAGGATCATCGCAAAACCATATCAAAAAGAAAAATTTTGGTACAAAGAAAAACCGTCTAATCAAACATTTAGACCTTGGCAATTATAGATCTGAAAAAAAAAAATTAAGCCTTAAAATTATGTATTGTAACATATTATTTGGGTCAATCCTTTTTCACATGTTCAAAATCTATACCTTTTTGGAACTTCAAGAGTTTGAAAAATCAGGGGCAGAAATAACTTTTAGTTCCAATCCAACGCGGAAACAACATTTTTTTGGCAAAGTTTGGAGTTACGGCTTTAGATAAAACTTTTTCATCGTGCTAACCAACAATATCGAGAAGAAATATACCAGTCAACAAATCTCAATTACAAAAGAAACAATCAATTTCAAAAGATTACAAACCTCCAATGACCATCTCAAACTCGTATAAGATATTAACATTTTTAGTTTTGAAAAATACCGTGTAGTATTTCAAAATAATATACATTCTAGGGGAATGATTGTTGGGTTTATGTGGTCATTAAAGACCTTATAAGAGCTTGTAAAAGTGTTTTATATAGTGAAACATAAACTTAGTGGGAGTGTGGTCTTCATGTGGACCATACTATGTAAATGCTATTTGTCAATACTCAGACTAGGCTCGATGTTTTAAACCAGCTGAGTTTGGACAAACCAAAGTATCTGGGTATAGAGATATCACTGAGAAAGATTTGCTTGGTTAGCCCTTGATGAGGTTGGAGTCTGCCTAGATGAGAGCCGAGAGACTGTGTGACCTTTGTATGATGAATAGCTTTAGAGATAAGGCTAAAACCTTATCGTTATATTATCACACGACATGTACATAGATAGACGTATTGAGATTTATCATTGAGGGTGAAGCATGTACAAGTACGAGAGATTACCCTTATGCACCATTGAGTCGTAATTGTATCATGGTTTGAGGAACCATGGTTTTATCTCTAGGGAAGAACTTGAAATCCATAGACTGGGATTGCGTCCCCTAGTCTATTAGCTAACTTTGGTGGTCCAATCATGAGCCTTTGCAGTGGACTGTGGATCATGAAAACTGCTGGGTCAGATTGAGAAAAGTAGGTTAATCATGGTCCGCAGTTGAAAGTGGAGTGCTCATGTGCATTGATAAATTCTTAGATCGGATTTGATTCCCATTAAAATTAATTAATTTATATTATATGATTTTTGAAATGTTTATTTGAATTTTTGTGAATTTTTTGATATTTTATTTTTGTCATTTGAGTTTATAAATTAAAAAAAATCATTTTCCAATGTTTTTAATAAGGGAAAGTATATAATGAGACCATTTACCTTTGGTACAAGATGGGCGCAATAAATCTGACCACTGAATGTGAATTTGGGTGGCTGCATTATTTCATTGACCAACTCAAAGTTCAAAAGAGTTTTTCTTGAACTTTGTGACATCCAAGCTATCAGATTTCACATCGGTTGTCTGTAGGTAATTGTGGTCTCTTTATTCCAAAGGTAAATGGTCTCATTGTATATAATCCCTTTAAATAAACTATGAGATTTAAAATTTTAAAATACAAATTTTATATTTTCTAAATTTATGTGGGACCCTCCATAAAATATTGGGACCCATTTACACATGTGCTAATTGGGTTGGGGTACATGAGAGGCACACCCCACACATAGGGATTACTTGATCACCAAATAAGGTAATAGTTGTCTCATGTAAGTTGGCTTTCTAATTTTAGATGAAGTCAACATAATGAAATCAAATATTTGAAATATTTAATAAGTTTTGTTTATGAAGATTGCTTGATTCAATAAATAAGAAATTGATATATACTAAAATAGAAAGTAAGAGACTTATTTTCCTTATTTAAAGATTTCACGGGAATATGTTTAGAAAAGAGAAGATAATATTTTAACACCTTCATTTGAATCTTGATAGTGGATCAAAAGTATGGATGACTCACATCTCTCACCCTACAAGTCTTCTTAGATCGACGGTCAAGATTTGATCCTACTAATTATGACAAACTCAAAAGCATATAAAATATATAAATAGAGGTTCTCTCACTGCATAAATCTCTACACCTCTTTTATTTTCTCTCTCTAAGAATTATCAATCTGTCCAAGATCTATCTAAAAGGGGTACACCCCAACCTAGAGCATCATCTCTCTCTCTCTAAGTTTTTTAAGGGGCATGCCCCAACATAGCTGATCTCTCTTGGGTTTGAAAAGGAGCATAACCCTTTCTTGGATCGATTGTTTGCAGGTAGCAAAGGGGAGAATCCCCTAGCTAGTAGATCTCTCCCTCTCTCTCTCTCTCTCTTTGATTTTTATCTTTTATTTCTCTAAAGATCAATCCAAGGGGCTTGAGCAACGCTAAGACATTGAGGCCTTTGGTAGTTAATTCTAGATCGAGATCCATATGCTATTAAGAGGGTGTTGCCACAAGTAAGAGAAGCAAGAGACTGATCATTGATCCCGAGCAGCATGGGGTGTACTAAGCCCAATTGAGGTAATCGTCGACAATTTTACTTTTTCAAATTTTATTTTTTGTTGGGCTCTTTTATTCCCATAAAGCAATGAGTCAATGTTTTGATTTAAGAAATTGTATTCAATAGTGGTAGCAAGTGAGAACTGTATCTTTTTTTATTTATTTATTCATTGATTTCAAGAGTTCTTTGTTTGTAAATGGACATTGTGAGTGGTCTTGTCGATGTAAGAATAAGAAAAATTTTATTTTCTATACACCATGCTTGATTACATAGTCCAACTTTCAATTATTGGCATGTTCAATCATTGAAAAGACAGTCTGTAGAATGAGGTATTTTGTGTTGTTTTGAAGCAATGATATGAAGAAGATAATAAGGTATTTATTTGTTACATACTTCAATGATATTATGTATTTTTTAGAGGAAGACCTCCAATTTCAATGGGAGATCCTGGGGGAATTGAGAGTTATGGACTCATCAATTAATGGTGTTAGTTCTGACCAGCGTTTTAAAAATCGCCGAGTCGAACCGGACTCGCCCGGTTCGACTCGGAATTCACGAAAAAGGGACCGGATCGGTTCAAAAACCGGGAATCGTCCGGTTCTAGAGAGAACCGGACGATTCCACACAGTGACTCGCCGATTCACTGTGCGGAATCGACGAGTCCGTGAAGAACACGGGTTGTACAGTGTTCTTCAAGGATTTTTTTCAAATTTGTCATTTTTTGATAATTTTTTTTGTTTTTTTCGGCACGTGATCTGTTTTTCAGGCTGTAAACAGCTTTATTCAGCTTTTTTAACGATTTAATGGTGGAAAAATTGGTTGTTTTTGGATCAAGAAAAATTCGAGGTTTAGGGTTTCGGCCATTTCTGAAATTTCATGCCAAATAGGGCATGAATCTTTCAAAATTTGTAGGCATATTGATCTTAAAGCTGTGAATCAAAAGATTTTGTTACTAATTTGTGATAATCGTTGAGAAAAACAGACTTTTTGGAGATTGAAGGCTTCGGTTCACAAAAACAGGTAAGAACTTTGGGTTTTTTTTTTTTTCCGCCATTTGATTTATTTCATGGCATATTTTGAACAAAATGAGTTCAATAATTAGGGTTTTTAATCTTTATTGTGTCTAGTATGATTTAAAATTTTCAATTTTACGTAATCTGGTCAATTACAGTAAGAAATTTGATATGAACAGTGAGATGTCTGCGGAACCAAATTCCGTTGTTTTTTTTTTTTTTTTCCGCCTTTTGATTTTGTTTTCATGATATATTAGAAATAATGTGTTAAAAATTTAGGTTTTTGTTTCTTATATTGTTGTTTATCAGAAAATATAGTCAATTGGATGTAATTTATTCACTTTGAGGTGAATTTTTGAGTTAAAATCGCTTATGTAAAACGACTCTGTGAAGAACAATTTTTTTTTTTTTTTTTTTTTGTAGCCCATGATAGAATTTTTTGTAATCTATGATCGAATTTTTTGTAATCCATGATCAAAATGTTTGTTTTTTTTTCTTGTAATCCATGATCGAATTTTATTTTTTATTTTTTATTTTTGTAACCCATGATAGAATTTTTTGTAATCCATGATCGAATGTTTTGTAATCCATGATCGAAATGTTTGTTTTTTTTTGTAATCCATGATCGAATTTTTTGTTTTTTGTTTTTTATGTAACCCATGATAGAGTTTTTTGTAATCTATGATTGAATTTTTTGTTATCCATGATGTAATTGTTTTTTTCTTTTTTAGTAATCCACGATCGAATTTTTTGTTTTTTTTTTTTGTAATGCATGATCGAATTTTATGTAATCCATGAACGAATTTTTTGTAATCCATGATAGAATTTTCTGTAATCCATGATCGACTTTTTTGTAATCCATGATCGAATTTTATGTAATCCATGATCGAATTTTTTGTAATCCATGATATAATTTTCTGTAATCCATGATCGACTTTTTTGTAATCCATGATCAAAATGTTTGTTTTTTTTACTTGTAATCCATGATCGAATTTTTTGTGTTTTTTTTTTTTTTGTAACCCATGATTGAATTTTTTGTAATCCATGATGGAATTGTTTTTTTTTTGTTCTTGTAATCCACGATCGAATTTTTTGTTTTTTTATGTTTTTTTTTTTTTTTGTAATCCATGATCGAATTTTATGTAATCCATGATCGAATTTTTTGTAATCCATGATCGAATTTTTAGAAAATTTATGAATTTTTTTTTTAATCCATGATCGAACTTTTTGAAAATTTGTTAATTTTTTTTTTTAATCCATGATCGAATTTTTTGAAAATTTGCTGTACTTTTTTTTTTTTATTTCTTTTTATCCATGATCGAATTTTTTAAAAAATGATGATTTTTCGAAAAGATGTGAAAATCGTGATAAAGTTTTGATTATCATGATGTACTAAACATTTAAACCTAATTTTTAATTTTTATTGTTTGAGTTTGCTGTAATTTTTTTTTTTTTTTTTTCATGATCGAATTTTTTGAAAATTGATGATTTTCCGAAAAGATGTGAAAATCGTGACAAGGTTTTAATTATCATGAGGTATTAAACCATATTTTAAATTTTTATTGTTAAAGTTTTTGTTGAAAAAATTGTATGTTGATGGATTATTTATGCAAAAAAATGCATGTTATTATATTTTCAATACAAAACTGTATTTTTTTTATCTGTTGTTCATGGATTTTTAAGTTGGAATGACTGATGTTAGCCGGCTCTTTGAAGAATTGTTTTTATTATTAATTTTTTAATGCAAAAAATGTATGTTCTTGATAATTGAGTTGTAGCCATGTTTGGAGCTTGCATTTTGTATTATTCTAAATGTTTGTAATTGATATGTACGAAATATTTTTGTCAAAAAAGGTATTTTGCAATAACAAATAACAACGAATATGACTACATGAACTACCGCAACATATTATCACTACATATGGTGATTATTTTTCTTTTTGAACTGTCAGGTTAATTTAAACTTTTTACATCTTAAAACAATTGAATCATGTCAAGATCTACAGAAGACCCTGCATGGCAACATGGGGTCAGACTTGATCCCAACAAGAAAGACAAAATTATTTGTAATTACTGTCAAAGAGTGATAAGTAGTGGGGTACATAGGTTCAAGCAACACTTGGCAGGGGTTAAGGGAGAAGTTTCTGCATGCACTAGTGTCCCTAGTAATGTAAAAAAACAGATGGTGGCAATTCTTAATGCTAGCAAAGGTAAAAAAATTGCCAAACATAGGATGAATGAGGAGATAGCTAGTTTATATACACCATCAAGCAGGAATGATACAGAAGAGCAATATAATTATGACCTAAAATAGCAATATAATAATGAGCTGGACATGGCCACAAGATTGAGTTTACATGAACAATATCAGAGGGAATGTGGGTTTAGAATGCCTGGTGGGTCTAGCTCAGACATGCATGGTGGGCCTAGCTCCGATATGCATGGTGGGCCTAGTTCAGATATGCATGGCGGGTCCAGCTCGAGCATGTATGGCGGGCCCAGCTCAAATATGTATGGAGAGGTTGGTGGCAATATGTATCAAGAAGAATCAGTTGTTGAAGAAATTGTTTCTAAGTTACCTAGGAGTGCCAGTATTGCAGGTCATGTTCGTAAAGACCCATTTCTCTCAAAGCCTAAGTCACAACAGATGACCTTAAAAGGCATGGTTAAAGGTACAAGAAACATGTTAGGGAGATATGTTGGTAAATGGTTCTACGATAAAAAGATTCCCTTTGATGCAGCCAATAGCCCATATTTTCCACCTATGGTTAGTGCAATCCAGAGAGCCGGGCCCGGGGTAAAACCCCCGACGGCATATGAGCTCAGTGGGCCAATATTAGACGAAGAGGTAGAGGAAGTTAAAAAGTGGATTGAAGAATATAAACAGAGTTGGCCAAGGACAGAAATTACTCTCATGAGTGATGGTTGGTTGAATAAAGTTAGCAAAAAGGAGTTTTTAAACTTCTTGGCCTATTCCCCAAAAGGTACAGCTTTTTTGTCTAGCAAAGACGTATCAGGGACGAAGAAGGATGCAAACTTCTACGTACGACTATATGATCAGATAGTGGAGGAGGTGGGGGATAAGCATGTAGTCCAGTTTATTACGGACAATGCGCGTGCATGTGTTTCTGCGGGCAGCAAGTTGATGGATAAGAGAAAGCATCTAGTATGGACCCCGTGTGCTGCACACAGCATCGATCTTATGTTAGAGGAAATCGGTGAGATCAAAATTGTGAAGGAGACTCTAGATGAAGCAAGGTTGGTGTCGAGATTTATATACAACCACTCGAAAATATTATTTCTGTTTAGAGAACACTCTAAGAAAAAAGAGATAATTAGGCCTGCCATAACCCGCTTTGCGACCGATTACTTAGCTGTGGACTCCATTCGACAATCTGAAGGTGCATGAAAGAGATTGTTTACTTGTGAAGAGTGGTTAAATGACCGCCTCTCGAAGTCCAGTACCGGTGTAAAAGTGGATAACATAATCTCAAATAGGCTGTTCTGGTCTCGATGTTCCAGTGTTGTAGAGGCCACTGCCCCTTTGGTCACGGTGTTAAGAATGGTGGATGCTGATAAGAAAGCTACCATGGGTATCCTTTATGAAGGTATTGAGAGGGCAAAATCAGCTATTGGGGAGAAGTGTAATTTTGCTAGCAAAGTGATCGAGATTATAGAAAAGAGGTGGAACACCAAATTCGGACGTCCAATTCATTATGCTGGTAAATATATATTTATATCATTACAATATTTCAGTTTAAATCATTTTTTTATGAAATTGTAAATGACATTTTTCTACCTATATATTTTTTAGGTTACTACTTCAACCCAAATTTTTCTATTTGACACCTGAACAACCCCACAAGATTATGGAAGGGGTCAGATACATTATTGCAAGGTTGGAGAGAAGCCATCGAAACCAAGTAGCAGCAATACAAGAGGTATTATTTAATGTTTGGGTAAGAACTTCATTGAGTTGTTATATTTGTGAGGAATAATGCACTAAAACGTAATATATTTGTTTTAGCTTGCTATGTATAGGGATGCTATAGGATCTTTCGGAACTAGACTTGCCAGAAATTCTCGAACTATGATGGATCCAGGTTATCCCCTCGCTAATATTTTGTTTATTCATATATTTAATCTTATGAATTGTTCTTGCCCTTACAATGCTTTTTACATTTTAATCCAGCTGAATGGTGGGAGATATATGGTACTGATGCACCTCACCTAAAGAGGATAGCAATCAAGGTGCTCTCCCAGACATGTTCTGCTACTGGCTGTGAGCGCAACTGGAGTACGTTCCAATGGTTGCACACTACTAGAAGGAATCGACTCGCTTCTGAGAAGCTTCATAAACTAGTCTACGTTCATTATAATTTAAACCTCAGAGAGCGACAAATAAGAAGGAAGCTTGAAGACTATGGGCCGATAGACTTAGACACAATATTTGTCACAGACACAGCAGACCGATGGGTAGTCGAAGAGGAGGAGCCCGTGTTGCACAAGAGAGCGTTCCTTGAGGCTATCGGTGATGAAGATATTGAAGAAACTGATGAGCGGCATGAAAGAGGAAGCAGCCAGCCAATGTATCCATAATATGTCGATGATATTGCACCTAATGAGGGAGAGTGGGAAGGGGGTCTAAGAGAAAATGAGAGAGATGATGATTCTGAGGCCACCCTATCCCAGCCATATTATTCACATATCGAGTCCCAACAGCAACAGTGTAGGGATGAGCACGACAGTGCAGGTGAGCATGAAGGATGGACAAGCTTCGGGGATTTTAGACTGGGAACATAACAAAACACTAACACTCAGGGATTTGGGAATAGTCAGACGCCCGCTAATATCGATGATTCGTTTTTAGATCGAATCAATGAATTGTCAAACGAATTCAATCAATGGCACCAGCGTGACCAAGAAGAACAACAACGTCGTCTATCATTTTATTTTTAGATCGTATGTTATTAATTTTATGCTTTATTGTAGTCCATGTATGTTGATATACTTATTCCATGATAATTTTATGTTTATCCTTTTGTGTGATGTAAATTAAATGTTGAATGGCAGTTCATGCAGGGAAAGAACATATCAATATTCGCATATTCATCCAAAAACATGAAAATTCTTAATGGAGTACCCTCATTTTTTATTGAATTCCTAAAAAACAATATTTATAATGAATTTTAATAATTTTTTCGGATTTTTTTGAAGCTTTATTCTGACCGATTCACCCGATTTCGATCCGGACCGCCGATTCGCCGATCCGGATCGTCGATTTGCAGATCCGGATCGGTTTTTGAAAAGCCCGATCCGGGTCACCGATCCGGTTTTTAAACCATTGGTTCTGACCATATAAAATTCAGGAACTGTCCATTGAGTTCCGTGAAACACCAACCATATGACTTTATTTTTAGTTAAAATTTGACTGTAACTCATCAAATTGAGTCTACTTTCAAACAAAAATAGTTTCATGAAGCTCCTTGTGGTTTGAAAGATATAGTCGTTTTATTCAAATGTGTGCAAGTGTTATTTTCTGCAATAAAAATCGTTTTAATGATTTAGAAGTCAAGATTTTATTTTTATTATTAACAAAATATTTTAAGGCTCACACCAAGTTTTTAAACTGTCATTTTGAGTCTAATTTCTAATATAAATTATTTGAGAGAGACATATCCATGGGAAATAAAAAATAGAAATTTTGGATTGGAGAGAGGTCATCTTGAATTTTTTATAGTTTGGTGTATTTTCATTGAGATGTAAATATTTATATTTATTAAGCATACTTAACATAGTGATATGAGGCCTGTAAAGATATATTTGTTGTTATTCTGTGTGTACTTTCAAACAAAATAGGTTTGAAAGGGAAACTCCATGAAGGTGAAGAGGAAAGGCAATTTTATTAAATAATGTTCATCCTGGAATTCTGCAGTATGATATATTTTATGATGTGAATGTCATTTATTTATTTATTTGAAGAAAATATTACTTGGGATTTACACCATGATGTTATGCTTTGGTTTGAGTCTAGTTTTCAACAAAAAAACATTTCAGGAAGAAATCATTTATGTATTAAGATAAACATTTATTTTATTGAGAGGTGCACAACTTGATTTTCTACTATGAAAATTGTATTGTGATGTGAATGTCATTAAATCGAAGACCCACTAAATGGTGTGATTTAGGGATGGAGCAGAGCACTATTTTGTAATGCATATAAAAACATCTTGGTTTCTTCACAATGAAGGGATATGTAGAGAGACTAGGTGACAACACAGAAACTTTAAAACTCAAAAATTTGTGAGATATGATGAAGAAGAGTATTTCTTTATATATGTATAAGAGAATCCAAAGGCCGAAGAGGTGGATGCTTCATCGACGTGTAAAAGATGTTGACCAAGTGTTTTTTCATCAGTTGTGTGCTCTTTTTCAAGTTCATAAAAGTTCGTCAACACGTAAAAGCAAAGAATCAAGAAAGTCTAAGTATCACACTACATGGTTTTGAGGTATGAAATCTATTTCACATTACATGGTAAGGTCATATGGGGAAAGATGATTCAATAACATTTTATTTTTTTCTTTATATACTTCTTTGATTATATTTTGGCTATTTTTTTATGAATATGTATGAAGTGTATGACATTAGGAAATAACTAAGAAGTTTGAAAGAGCCAGTTTTTTTTAATACTTTGTCTTTTAGTACCTACTTGTGCTTTTAAGAAATACATAAGGTAGTGATACATGGAGATGTGGTTTGATCAAGGACTATAAGCTTAAGTATGAAAGACGAGAGATGAGTGTGACTCATTCAAATATGTAAGCACAAAGAGAGTGTTCCGATGGAATCCGGTCTTAATGACCATCCCCCAATAATGTCTAATAATATGATGTGTTGCATGTGATGATGATCTCATGATAAAATCTTCATATTTGTCAATAAGAAGTGTTTTGTCAGGTTTTGATAATCATTCTTTAGTCATGCTTTATTTTGGATAAAATTATAAGATGGACTTTATGATTTATTTTAAGGCTATAAACATGACTTAGTAAGTAATTGAAGGTGAATGCTGTCAAAATGATTTATGAAGACTAAGCATATATTTAAAATTAAATTGGATCATTTGTGAAAAACCTAAGTTTTATTGTGAAAATATACCATGTCAAGAGTTTTAATATATATATAAAAAAAAACATTGGGCCTTGAAAGTATTTTATGTACATATGAAAAGGTATCATTAATCTATGCACTATTTTTAAATACCTGCATGTCTTAACTCATGTTTTTATAGTACCGATTATGTGACCTGGTTTTGAGTTTTTTAGAATTCTCGATTGCCTAAGACTATAAACCGTAGGGTATATCATAGGATGGCCATCTTGCTAGGTCTCCTTGATATGTGCTGTGTGGATTAGATAACTTGGTTTGTATGGGTAAACTACCAAGAAGATTAGTGTGGTTGAACCTTTGTTATTCAAGAAGGTTTTTCATACTGTGAAACCAAATGAGCATTGAGTTACTATTTGGTATGAGACTTGCGATACTAACTCATGACATAAGCATGAGAATGTTGAGATAACATTTCTTATGTGTTATGTTTGAAGTGGGAGATGTTAACAATCGTATGATTATCTTTAGCTACTTGGATATTCAAATATACAAGTATCCTACTATGAAAGATCCAGATGAACTCAATATTCCAATGAGAGAGCCTGCTTGTGTTTGATGGTTCAGCTGGAACAATATATTATTGTTCACCTATGGAACCAGGATGCATGGCGCTAGTTGTATAGCTGCAGAAGAGAGCAGCTTGATTGAAGAATTGCTTTAAGCTCTTGAAGATACGACCCCATGCGATGAGGGTATGTGATGATCTTTTGCGACAACAAGTATGTGATTCGCAATGAGACATGAAAGATGGACTATGACCACGTTTGAGATGAGATTCTAGCAGCAAAGAGATATAAGCGCTGCCTTCATAAATGCTTTGTGAAAGGATTGATGGAAAAAATCATGATTAATATAATAAGAGAGAATAAGTGAAACATGCTTGAGAGATAGATTGTAATTAAGGGGATGAGAAAGTGAGAAAGAGATATTCTAAGGTCTTCAAAGGCCAAACGGGAGATGTTGGGTTTATGTGGTCATTAAAGGCCTTACGAGAGTTCGTAAAAGCATTTTATATAGTGGAACATAAACTCAGTGGGAGTATGGTCTCGTGTGAACCATAATAGACAAATGCTATTTGCTGATACTCAGACTAGGCTCGACGTACTAGGCCAGGCGAGTTTGAAAAACCCAAGGTACCTAGGCATAGGGATGTAATTGAAAAGAATTTAGTGAGTTAGCCCTTGGTAATGTCGGAATATGTCTGGATGAGAGCTAAGGGATAGTATGAACCTTGTATGTGATGAATAACCTCTAGAGATAGGGCTAAAACCTCATCGTTATATCCTCACATGATATATACATAGATAGTTGTATTGAGATTCACCATTGAGAGTGAAGCGTGTACATGTGCGAGAGATTACCCCTATGCACAATTGAGTCGTGGTTGCATCATGGTCTAATGGACCATGATTTTGTCTTTAGGGGAGAAACTAAAATCCATAGGCTGAGATTGCATCCTTTAGTCTATTGGTTGACTTTGATGGTCCAATCATAAGCTTCTGCAATGGACTGCGGATTATGGGAACTGCTGGGTCAATTTAAGAAATCTAGGTTGATCGTGATACACAGTTGAAGGTGGAGTGCTTTTTCGCATTGATAAATTCTTAGGCCTAGACAGATCCGATTCCCATCAAAATTATTTAATTTTAATTAATTTAGGTTATATGATTTCTAGAATGTTTATTTAAATTTTTGTGAATCTCTTGATATTTCATTTGTTTTCATTTGAATTTATGAATTAAGACAGTAATTTTCCAATGTTTTAAATATACGTATGAGATTTAAAATTGTAAAATTCAAATTTTGTATTTTCTATAATTATGTGGGACCCTCTATAAAATATGGGATCCCATTTTACACATGTGGTAATTGAGTGGGGCCCATGAGAGGCCACCAAGGGGTGGCACACCCCACAAGTAAGGATTACTTGATCACCAAATAAGGTGATAATTATCTCATGCAAGTTGGTTTTCTAATTTTGGGTGACGTTAGCCTAATAAAATGAAATATTTGAAATATTTGAAATATTTAACAAGTCTCATGAATCAAGATTGTTTGATTCAAGAAATAAGAAATGGATATACTAAAATAGAAAGTAAGAAATATATTTTCATTATTTAAAGATTTGACGGGAATAGGTTTAGGAAAGGGAAGATAAGGTTCTAGCACCTTCCTTTGAATCTTGATGGTAACTTTCATTTGAATTTTGATGGTGGATCAAAGGAATGGATGTCTCACATCTCTCACCCTACAAGTCTCATGAGATCGACAATCAAGATTTGATCATGCTAATTATGGCAAATCCTAAGGCATATAAAATTTATAAATAGAGGTTCTCCCACCTCATAAATCTCTACACATCTCTATCTAAGAATTGTCTCTCTCCAAGATTTTTCTAAAGGAGGCACGCCCCAACTTAGAGCATCATCTCGCTCTCTCTAAGTCTGTTAAGGGGTGCATTTCAACCTAGTTGATCTCTCTTGGGTTTGAAAAGGGGCGTAGCCCTAACTTCTTGAATCTATTGTTTGTAAGTAGCAAAGTCGAGGATCCTCTAGTTAGTAGATATCTCCCTCTCTCTTTGATTTCTATATCTCATCTCTCTAAAGGTTAAGCCAAAAGGGCTTGAGCAAGACTAAAATCAAGATCCATATGCCATTGAGAGAATTTTACTACAAGTAAGAGAATCAAGAGACCGATCATTGATCCCGAGCACCATTGGAAAGAGGAGAATATGTGTGGGGTCCGGTTGAAGTTATCTCTAGCAATTTTACTTTTTTAAATTTTATTTTGTATTAGGCTCTTTTATTCCCAATTTTGTGTTGGGCTCTTTTATTCCCTTAAAGTAATGAGTCAAGGTTTTGACTCAAGAAATTGTATTCAATAGATATAGTAAGTGAGAATCGTATTTCTCTTCTTTTGTTTATTTGTTTGAAGAGTTATTTATTTGTATTTGGACATTGTGAGGGGTTTTATTGGTGTAAGAATAAAAAAAAAGAAAAATTTTAATTTATATATACCGCGCTTGATCACATAGTCCAACTTTCAATGATATCATGCAACGTTTGTATAGCATTATAATGCAACAGGCTTCAAAAACAATGCTAGTTCCATTTGTTTGATCCCAAAATTTAAATACATACTATTTTCATTCCATTGAACAATAACAAACAAATAAAATTTGAAAATGCATTATAGAAAGTGTTATTTTAGCCCAATCAACATAAGCTGTCCATTTTGTTAAGGTGTCTAGATCTAGGCCATGGAATGATTTTTCTCTTTTCAAAATTTTTAGACAGCTTTGTTATCATTGGATAAACAATGTTGAAAAAGATAAAAAATAGTTTTGAGTTCGTAAAGGCGTAGATCTTAAAGTTCATAAAATGGATGGTCTAGATTCAACGTTGGAGGGGACTCATTTTAACTATATCTATTATACAAATTGAATTTTTTTTTTTTTTAAATTGACTATTAGGATGAAGAGAAGGCATGTACAATTTTTGGTGTAATACAAATGCTACAAACATAGTTGTCTAGAAGTGTGGTTGCATTGTATTACTATACAACTGTTGCATAAAATTATTCCCCAAAACTATCAACCTCAACGCCATTTTTTTTGCAACCATCCCCTAAGTAAAAATAGTAATTTTTTTAGATCAAAATATCATTCATTTTAACCCGTGATTCCAAAATGTGATGCCAATATGTGTTGGTCTGGCACAAAAATGTGTCAGACCGGCGCAAGCCGAACCGGCACTACTTGAATACAGAGCCGACCCAACCCAAAAACAACTTTCTTAGAGAGGGTGAAAAACGTGGCTTAAAAAGAAAATGATTTAGTCCTAAAAAAACTTACTTTTTGACATTGACGGGTGGGAGAAAATGAAATTAGGAGTGTGATTTACGATCTATTGGAGGGCCATGCTTAGAAAAGAAAGGTTAAAGAGACATTTATAATTTGCCTTTTATTTTTCGATTGTATTTTGTAGTGTAATTTCACTAAATTCCATAATGCCGTGTCCTTCTAAAATTTGACCCTAAGAGTTCAAGATGATCGAGCCTCTGTGCGTGTCGTGTGGATTGGGTATTTGACCACGAAACTCGTGCAGTGAATGCAAGCACGCCATCATAATACCTCCACCCCAGTCACACTGCATCCCTATCAATGGATTTTTTATGTACGTGGAGCAAGCTTACCCACTCGATAAAACTTTTCTTTATACCACAAGTATAGAGATTTTATATATGCCACCTCTCTCTCTCAACCGAATGAATGGCTAAGATAGCCCCATCAAAATATCACGCCTAAAAACTATTTTATTTTTAGTTTATTCTTACAAATCATATCATATCTACACCAAAGTTTGGACATGCCATACTCTCATAGAGTCACTTAAAAATACTTTTGAAAAGATAAACGAATCAAAGTACCCAAAAAATTTCAGGGGTAATTTGGTCTTTTTTAATTTTTTATAAATATTTTTTGTAGACGCCCCCCATTGAGATGTTGACCCACCAAATTTCAGGTTCATATGAAAATTTTGAAAGTCCAATTTTCATGCTCACATCTTCTCTTTTTCTTTCTTTTTTTTTTTTTTAAAAAAGTAAAGTAAAAATTTCATATTGGGGGTAATATAGAAAGAAAAAAGAAATTCAAAAAACAAAAATAACACCTCATCATAATGCAGCCAAAATATGGACCATGGGATAACATCAAATTTTTTGTGCGATGTATTTTGGGTCATTATGTTCGGGTTGTACTTTTTTTAATATTTCTTTTCTCATTTTTCCCCATTCAAAGCCTTAAACTTTTCAACCACCCACCAAAAAAATGGGTGTATTTAGACAATTCGAACTTCTAACTTCCAAACTACCCGAGCACATTAATTATCTTGTATTTTGGTTGGTTGAAAACTTTGAGCTTAGAATCACTAAAACATATGTTTCGGGCAATTCAAAAGTCTTAATTTTAGAACAGTTCAAATACATCAATTTTTTGTATTTAGAGCAGTTTAAAAGTTAGACTTTCATTCTAAATAAGTGAAATTGAAATAACTCAAAAAATAAAAGAATATTATCATAAATATATCTTAATTTTAGCTTAATTGGAAAAAAAAAAAACTCAAACTTTCGTAAACTTTGTCTACACTATTTTTTCTTATTTTCGGTTTTTTTTTTGTTTTTACCAAAATAACATTCACGGTAGTCGTATTACCCTGAAGAACATTACGGTACTTTAAGTACCGCAATATTTAGCGCATTTTATATGTACTTTACGTATCGTAACAATTGCATTTTATATGTTATTTTAATTACCATAATGTTTGATGCATTTTATACGCCACTTGTAATACCATAATATCTCCACTTTTATGGATCGTTTGGATACTTGGAAATATATTGCTTGCGTAATACATTACCAAATGGATTGTTACCATTTGAGTAGTATTTAGATGCAACCAGGTAAATACATTGCTACTATTTGGCTATGTCTGGAAGAGATATGGGAAATTCATTATCAATATTTTACGAGCAATTACTTATAAACTATCATTTCTTTTTTTTTGTCACAAAATTCTACTGAAATACGGAATTAAAGTCATCATCACATCATTCCAAAAAGACTTTTTAATAATAACATCATCACTATTCTGAATAGATTTTTTAATAATAACTTGTACCATTCTAAAGTCATCATCACATCATTTCCTACTATTTTGCATGTTTTTGGCACTTACATGGAATCACATTTCTTACTTATTTTGCATGTCTTTAGCACTTACATGGAATCACATGTTTTCTAACATGATTAAACTTTGGTTTCAACATGATAAGTCATTGGAATAATATGATTGGAGTAACATGTTTTTATTGTGATAAGCCTTATTTTTATTTATTTTTTATAGAAATTTATGGTACAAGTTAAAAATTTATGGTACAAGTTAAAAATTTATGGTACAAGTTAAAAATTTATGGTACAAGTCAAAAAATTTATGGTACAAGTTAAAAATTAAGAAGAAGTTTGATTAGTAATGTTGGTAATTGTAGTAAAAAAATTTGAGGCATTGGAGGAGAGTAAAGAGGTATGTTATTTCAATTGAGTTTTTACTAATCTCTTATGATGATTATATTATGTGAACTTTTTTATTATCATTGTGTTATGTAATTTCTCATTTGATTACCAATTATTATTCTTATTATTTTTGTTTTTATATGAGAGCTGATGGCTTCATATGATGGCTAGGACCCAAATTGTTACAAAGGTAGGTAGAAATGGACATGCACCGTAGAGTGTAGAATGACAGGAGAATGGATGTGCAGGTGAGAAAGAGAATGGAGGGAGATAGATGATTTTTTTGTGTGTAGAATGACAAGAGAATGGATGTGTAGGTGAGAAAGAAAATGGCGGGAGATAGATGATTTTTTTGTTGGAAAGAGATGAGCATAGTTAGATTACCCGTTAAGTGGAGTTAAGAGAAAAAGTAGATGTACATAGATGTACATAGGAGAGAGGGAGTATTTTGGGGAAATCTTATATAATTTAAACAGTTATAGGTGGAGTTAAGAGAGAAAGTAGATGTACATAAGAGAGCTTATAGGTGGAGTTAAAGAAAGAAAGTAGATGTACATAGGAGAGAGGGAGCATTTCGGGGAAATTTTATATAATTTAAGCACTTATCGGTTATAAGTGGAGTTGAGAGAGAAAGTAGAAATGGATATGCTCAAGAGGGAAGGAAAATGAGAGGAGAATGGATGTGCATAGGAGAGTGAATGGCAAGAGATAGTGGATTTGTTTTAGGCAAGTGATGTGCTTAGATTACCCACACGTAATGGATTTCACCGCCATTTTGCTCGTAATAGATTTCACATATTCTCTTAAAGAGTGTGAACTCTTTACACAGCTTTTTACAATGGCGAACTCTCACACTCTGATGCATTTGGTGAATTGAGTTCGCAGAATTTGATGAGCCAAAAGTATTTCAGAATTACATGACCTGCTAGAACTACCACCCTCTTTGTTCCTCTTCAGAATGCTTGCTGCTACTCTCAAGCTTCTCAACCAACCCTTCTTTCTCTTCAAACCCTCTATAGAAATGCGAGACTCGACAAGATCTCGTCGCATGAAATGTTGCACAAATGGAGAACGCCCAATGTCTCTCTAAAATTCGTCGATGGTGACCAAACGATCAGAGCCTACTCTTCTCAGCCTGCTTAAAACTCGATTGCCACTTGGGTTATTGATGACGAATTCAGTGCCATTATCCAAGTTTCTTATTCTGCAAACCATATTTTCTCTATCATCATCAACTGAATTTATCTCTTCCAAACTGCTACTCATGAGTGAAGATCTACTCGACGAGAAATTGATTTCAAAATTGGAGCTCATTAGATCTGCCCCACTGTTCTCTTTTAACCTTTCAACGCTTGGTCGTTTGACTACAGTAATTAGAGATATTACGGTAATAAACGTGTCATATAAAATGCGTTAAACATTACGGTAGTTAAAGTACTATATAAAATGTAAACATTACAGTACTTAAAGTACCGTATAAAATGCGCTAAACATTACGGTACTTGAAGTACGGTATAAAATGAGCTAAACATTACGGTACTTAAAATACCGTAATATTTTTTACGATAATACGACTACCATGAAGGTCATTTTGATAATAAAAAAAAACCAAAAAAAAAAAAGAAAAAAAGTGTAGTCGAGATTTACGAAAGTTGGGAGTTTTTTTCCAATTAAACTATAATTAAATTATATTTCTGATAATTTTCCAAAAATAAATTAGACCTCGATAATGTTTAAAGAGGTAGACCGGTTTATTCTACCACTAACCCACTGGATCTGATTCCACTTGCCCGACTCAGTGCGGTGAATCAGCAAGCTGGCAAAACTTTCAGCATCATGCAAGTGAGAAAGCCTCACCTTCACTAGAGTTTGCATACACCAAGTTCCTCTCCCATAAAAATTCCGCCTCTCCTAAAGCACTCAACTTCCCCCATCAAACTTCACATTCTCTAGGGTTTAGCATCTTCCAAGGCCTAGGACAAAAACCACATCCATTGAAAGGCCTCAGTGAGAGTAGAGCGAACATTTAAATAATGTCTAGAATGGCGGTTTCAATATTGGAAATTTTTGTCTTTAAAATATGTTTTCATCTTTAATTATAAAATTTAAAGCTTAAAAAAGAATATAGATCGAGCAGATCTATGAAAACTTGAAAATTGACGGTCCAAAAATGCATTACAAGACGAGCGATTTTCAAAACTTGAAATCCATTTTTTTCTCATGTCTATGTATCTGATGTCGAGATAATCAATTTGAGTATATTTGGCCATCAAAACAACATCTTCTAGTGAAATATTTGATGTGCGCTCTAATTTCATTGTTTAGAGCCTCAACTCTATGAAAACTTTTTTCATATATATATATATATATATATATATATATATATATATATATATATATATATATATATATATATATATCGAAAATACTACGAAACGCCTATAAGCGAAAATGAACAGTGATTTCGCCTATCCCCATCACCGTCCAAAATTCATCACGCGATCACCATTATCCGGTAATGTTTTCTTTTTAAGTTTTTTTTCTACTAATCATAATGAACTGAAATTTGGAGCGTATATTTATCAAATATAGGGGAATCTTCGAAAATTATAAAAAAAATATTTGATAAGAAAAAACTTGACCAAAATACCCCCAAAACATTTATGGGGTATTTTGGTCAAATTTTTTTTCGTGGATAATGTTTTTTATATTTTTATTAGATGAGCCTCAGTAAGATGTACATACCCTCCAAATTTCAGGTTATTGCAATCTGTATAAAAAAAATAAAAAATAAAACACTACCAGACAATCGTGATCGCGTGATGAAATTTGGACGGTGATGAGAGTAGGCGAAATCACTCTTCATTTTTGCCTATAGGCGTTGAAAAGGCTTTTCCATATATATATATATATATATATATATATATATATATATATATATATATATATAGGGCAATGATTTCATGCGACGGTTGTATAATAGTATAATGCAACGAAACTGCTAGAAAACCATGTTTGTGGTATTTGTATGACCCAAAATTTTGCACACACATTCTCTTTATCTCAATAATCAATCTAAAAAAAAACAAGTTCAATTTGAATCCAAGATTTGGTAAAAAAGAGTCCCCTCCAACAACGAATCTAGACCATTCATTTGGTGAATTTTAAGATCTTAGCCTTACTAATTCAAAATCATTTTTATCTTTTTTAACATCATTCATCTAATCATAATAAAGCCATCTAAAAGATTTGGTAAAGAAAAAAATTCTTCTAAGGCCTATATCTAAGTATCTCACCAAAGTGGATGGCCTATATTAATTGGGCTAAAAAAATATTTTCTAGGTTATGTATTCAAATTCTTCTTTTTTGTGATTGTTCATTAGAAAGAAAATACTGTATATTTCAAAATTTAGATCAAACAGATAGCCTTAACATGATTTTTGAAGCTTGTTGCATCATATTACTATACAACTGTAGCATGAAAATCATTGCCTATATATATATATATATATATATATATATATATATATATATATATATATATATATAGAGAGAGAGAGAGAGAGAGAGCAATGATCCAATGCAACAGTTATATCATAGTACAATGCGATGACACTTCTCAAAAAGCATGTTTGTGGTATTTGTATGACCTCAAATTTTGCACACACAGTCTCTTTATCTCAATAATCAATCCCCTCAAAAAACAAAATTCAATTTGAATCCTAGATATGATCAAAATGAGTCCCCTCCAAAAACTAATCTAGACCATTCATTTTGTGACTTTCAAGATCTTAGCATTTATAAACTCAAAATCATTTTTTTGTTTTTAAACATTGTTCATCTAATGATAACAAAGCCATCCAAAAAATTTGGAAATGAAAAAATCCTTCTAAAGTCTAGATCTAAACATCTCACCAAAATGAACAGCTTATGTTAATTGGGCTAAAAAAAATACTTTATAGGTTGTGTTTTATTTTTTTGTGATTGTTCATTAGAATGAAAAGAGAGTATATTTCAAAATTTGGATCAAACAAATAGTCATAAGATAGTTTTTTAATGTTGTTGCATCGTATTACAATACAATATATATATATATATATATAATACTACAAAACACCTATAGGCGAAAATGAACAGTGATTTCGCCTACCCTCATCAATAGCCAAACTTCATCGCACGGTCACAGTTGTCTGGTAATGTTTTAATTTTTTTTTTTTCCTTATCGAAATGATCTGAAATTTGGAGCGTGTGTACATCTTAGTGAGACGCACCTAATAAAAATATGAAAAAAATAATTCACAAAGTATAAATTGATCAAAATACCCCTATAACTTTTTGGGGGTATTTTGATCAATTTATATTTTACGAATTAGTTTTTTCATATTTTTATTAGGTACACCTCACTAAGATGTACACATGCTCCAATTTCAAGTAATTTAGATTTGTGGAGAAAAAAAATAAAAATAAAAATACTGCAAGACAACTGTGACTGTGTGAAGTTTGGATGTTGATGAGGGTAAACAAAATTACTCTTCATTTTCGTCAATAGGAATTGGGAAGAGTTTTCCTACGGGCTAGATCCACATGACTACATATGCTGTCCACAAATTGTAAAGCATCCATCTTTAAGAAGGATGAAAGTAGGTGCTCCATCTAAAATAATGAAAATTAATGGTCCAAATATTTTCTTACTACAATTATTATTTTTAGTTTTTAAAATTTACTTATTTTTTCATATTCATCTCCTGTTCTTAAAACTTTAGTCTAAAAATCCATCTCAAAAATGAATGGTACATAAGGTAAACCTTACAACAGCTATCGAGCTATAATGAATAGTATATAGGTAGAATGTGAGCCGTCAGATCTTCATCATACGGTTCAGAATACATATTACTATTTTAATTTTAAGATTTTTTTTATATAAATCTGATTAAAATGAAATTTTGGGTGTATATACCTAACATTATTACTCACCATATAAAAATATTTAAAAAAATTATTTTCAATAATTCAAATGACCAAAATGCCCCTATTACTTTTCAGGGGTATTTCGATCATTTTATATTCTTAAAAATATTTTTTATATATTTTTTATTTGTGGACCTTATTTTTTAGTGCACATGTCCGAAATTTATTATGATCCGATTAATAAAAAAATAATTAAAATTAAAATAATGATATGCATTCTGAACCGTATGATGAAAATCTGACGGTTCCCATTTCACCTATAACAATATTCATTATAGCTGGCCAGCTATTGTTATCTTTTTTCATATATATATATATATATATATATATATATATATATATGAAAACACTACACAACACCTATAGGCGAAAATGAATAGTGATTTCGCCTACTCCCATCACCGTCCAAAGTTCATCGCGCGGTCACGATTATCCAGTAGTGTTTCATTTTTCATTTGTTTTCTAAAAATCAAAATGGCTTGAAATTTGGAGTGTGTATTTATAAAAAACAGGGGAATCTTCGAAAATTATATAAAAAAATACTTTACATAAAAATAATTGACCAAAATACCCTCGAAAGGTTTCGAGGGTATTTTGGTCAATTTAGTTTTTTTCAATAATTTTTTTATATTTTTATTAGATGCGCATCAATAATATGTACATACTCGCCAAATTTCAGGTCATTCCGATTTGTAAAAAAAATAAAAAATAAAATACTACCGGACAATCGTGACCGCGCGATGAAATTTGGACGGTGATGAGGGTAGGCAAAATCACTATTTATTTTCATCAAGAGAGCCACTCACTGTTTGATCTTAGATCCGACGTCACAAAGTATTTTATTTTTAAGTTTTTTTATACAAATTTTATGAATATGAAATTAGGTATGTGTCAACTTCTCAAATGGGGTGCACTTATAAAAATATTAAAAATAAATTTTAGATAAAATATAATGACCAAAATACCCCTTAAAAATTTCAGGGGTTATTGGGTCATTTTATTTTATTAAAAACAATTTTTTTATATCTTTCGCTAGTGCGAGTTTAATAGAGGATTGAATGCTCAAAATTTGGTGTCAAAATAGTGTAAGAACGTGACATTGTGATTGGGGCAATCTTAGCCCTCCATTCATAATGGAGGGTTCGATAAGGGGAAAGATATAAGTTTTATATTGTAGGGGAAGCATAGAAAGCTTGCCCTATATATATATATATATATATATATATATATATATATATATATATATATATATATATATATATATAAGTTACTACAAAATGCTACAAAACGCCTATAGGCAAAAATGAAAAGTGATTTCGCTTACCCTCTTCACTATCCAAACTTCAACACACGGTCATAGGTTTCCCGTAGTACTTCAATTTTCATATTTTTTCTTATTAATCGGAATAATCTGAAATTTGGAACGTATATACACATTAGTAAATCGAACCTAATAAAAATATGAAAAAACTAATTCGTAAAATATAAATTGACTAAAATAACATCGAAGCTCCAAATTTCAAGTAATTTGGATTTGTAGAAAAAAAATGAAAATTGAAATACTACCGGGCAATTGTGACCGTGCGATGAAGTTTTGACGATGATGAGGGTTGGTGAAATCACTGTTCATTTTTGCCTATAGGCGTTGCGTGGTGTTTTCCTACATATATATTGGCAAAAATGAACAGTGATTTTGCCTATGCTCATCACCGTCCAAAGTTCATCGCACTATCACAGCTGTTTGGTAGTGTTTCATTTTTTATTTTTTTACAAATCGAAATGATTTGAATTTTGGAGCTTGTGTTCATCAAAAATAAGAGAATCTAATAAAAATATCAAAAGAATAAGACGAAAAATAAATTGAAAAAATACCATTGAAAATTTATGGGGGTATTTTGTTCAATTTATATTTTACAAAATATTTTTCATATTTTTATTAAATGCGCCTCACTAAGATATATACACGCTCTAAATTTCAGATCATTCCAATTTATAAAAAAAAAGAAAAATGAAACATTATTGGACAATCGTGGTCGTGCAATGAACCTTGGACACTGATGAGCAAGACGAAATCACTGTTTATTTTCGCTTATATATATATATATATATATATATATATATATATATATATATATATATATATATATGTGAGATATATATATATATATATATATATATATATATATATATATATATATATATATATATATATATATATATATATGAGATAGGATTCTATGCTTCCCCTACAGCATAGAAGTTCTATCCTCCCCCTACTATCTAACCGTCTAATTTTGATCAAAAGAGCCACTCGCCGTTTGATCCTATATCTGACGACTCAATATATTTTATTATTATTTTTTTTAATACAAATTGTATGAATATGAAATTTGGTATGTGCCATCTTCTCATTGGGTTGCACCTATAAAAAATATTAAAAATAAATTTTCAATAAAAAATAATGATCAAAATACCCCTTGAAGCTTTCAGGGGTATTTGATTATTTTATTTTATTGAAGATATTTTTTTATATTTTTTGCTAATGCGAGTTTAATAGAGTATTGAACGCTCAAATTTGGTGTGAAAATAGTTTATAGGAAAAAATAAAAAATAAAATAGTATAGAGACGTGACATTGTGATTGGGGCAATCTTAACCCTCCAATCAAAATGGAGGGTTGGATAAGGGGAATATAAGTTTTATGTTGTAGAGTTTTATGTTATAGAGAAAGCATAGAAAGCTTGCCCATATATATATATATATATATATATATATATTACAAAAATGCTTATAGACAAAAATGAACAGTGATTTTACCTACCCTCATCACCATCCAAACTTCATCGGACGGTCACAGTTGTCCAATACTAATCGAAATAAATTGAAATTTGGAACGTGTGTACATCTTAGTAAAGCGCACCCAATAAAAATATAAAAATAATAATTCGAAAAATATAAATTGACCAAAATAACCCCATAGTACTAAATTTCATGTAATTTGGATTTGTAGAGAAAAAATGAAAATCGAAATACTACCAGACAATTGTGACCGTATGATGAAGTTTGGAAGATAATGGTGGTAGACAAAATCACTGTTTATTTTCGCCTATAGGCGTTGCGTGGTATTTTCCAATATATATATAAGCGAAAATGAAAAATGATTTTGCCTATATTTATCATCGTCCAAAGTTCATGGCATTATCACAGTTGTCTGTAGTGTATCATTTTTCAATTTTTTTTTACAAATCGAAATAATTTGAAATTTGGAGCTTGTGTTCATCAAAAAAACAAGAATCTTAAGAAAAAATAAATAAAATAATTTGAAAAATATAAATTGACAAAATACCCCTGAAATTTATAAGGGTATTTTTCGATAAAAAATAATGACCAAAATACCCCTTTAAACTTTCAGGGGTATTTGGTCATTTTATTTTATTAAAATTATTTTTTTATATTTTTCGCTAGTGCGAGTTTATTAGACGATTGAACGCTCAAAATTTGGTGTCAAAATAGTTTACAGAAAAAAAAATTAAAAATAAAATAGTGTAGAGAGGTGACATTGCGATTGGGGCAATCTTAACCCTCCAATCAAAATGAAGGGTTGGATAAGGGGAAGTATGTAAGTTTTATCTTGTAGGGGAAGCATAGGAAGCTTGACCATATATATATATATATATATATATATATATATATATATATATATATATATATATATATATATATATATATACTACAAAACGCTTAAAGGGAAAAATGAACAGTGATTTTGTTTTACCCTCATCACCATCCGAACTTCATCGCACGGTCACAGTTGTCCAATAGTATTTAAATTTTCATATTTTTTTTTACTAATCAGAACAATATGAAATTTGGAACGTGTGTACAGCTTAGTAAAACACACCTAATAAAAATATGAAAAAAATAATTTGTAAAATATAAATTAACCAAAATAACCTTGAACTTCCAAATTTCAAGTAATTTGGATTTGTAGAAAAAAAAATAAAATTTGAAATATTACCGGACAATTGTGACCTTGCGATGAAGTTTGGACGTTGATGAGAGTAGGTGAAATCACTATTCAATTTTGCCTATTGACGTTGCATTGTGTTTTTCTAGATATATATTGGCGAAAATGAATAGTGATTTTACCTATGCTCATCACCGTTCAAAGTTTATCGCACTATCACAGTTGTCTGGTAGTATTTCATTTTTCATTTTTTTTTTCCAATTAAAATGATTTGAAATTTAGCGTTTGTGTTCATCAAAAATAGGAGAATCTAATAAAAATATACAAAAATAATAATTTGAAAAATATAAATTGACAAAATATCTCTGAAAGTTTATGGGGGTATTTTGGTCAATTTATATTTTACAAAATATTTTTCATATTTTTATTAGATGCGCCTCACTAAGATATACACACGCTCTAAATTTCAAATCATTTCAATTTATAGAAAAAAAAATGAAAAATGAAACACTATTAAACAATCGTGACCGTGCGATGAACTTTGGACAGTAATGAGCATAGATGAAATCACTGTTCATTTTCGCCTATAAGCGTTGGGAAGACTTTTCCATATATATATATATATATATATATATATATCTGGGAAAGATTTATATGCTTCCCTCCCCCTACTATCCAGCCGTGCAATTTTAATCAAGAGAGCCACTCACCATTTGATCTTAAGATCCGACGTCTCAAGGTATTTTATTTTTAGTTTTTTTTTAATACAAATTGTATGAATATGAACTTTGGTATGTGCCATCTTCTCATTGCAATGCACCTATAAAAAAATATTAAAAATAATTTTTCAATAAAAAATAATGATCAAAATACCCCTTGAAACTTTCAGGGGTATTTGGTAATTTTATTTTATTGAAAATATTTTTTTATATTTTTAACTAGTGCTAGTTTAATAGAGGATTGAATGCTCAAAATTTGGTGCCAAAATAGTTTATAGAAAACAAATTAAAAATAAAATAGTGTAGTGACGTGACATTGTGATTGGGGCAATCTTAACCCTCCATTCAGAATGAAGGGTTCGATGAGGGGAAGTATATAAGTTTTTTCTTGTCGAGGAAGCATATGAAGCTTGCCTATATATATATATATATATATATATATATATATATATAAAACAGATATTACAAAACGCCTATAGGCAAAAATGAACAGTGATTTTGTCTACCTTATCACCATTCAAACTTCATCGTACGGTCACAGTTGTCCAGTAATGTTTCAATTTGCATATTTTTTTTACTAATCGAAATAATTTGAAATTTGGAACGTGTGTACATCTTAGTAAAACGCGCTTAATAAAAATATTAAAAAAATATTCGTAAAATATAAATTGACCAAAATAACCCCAAATCTGCAAATTTTAAATAATTTGAATTTATAAAAAAAAAATAAAAATTGAAATAGTGCCGGATAATTGTGACCGTGCACTGAAGTTTGGATGATGATGAGGGCAAACGAAATCACTGTTCATTGTCTCCTATAGGCGTTGCGTAGTGTTTTCTTATATATATATAGATATATAGACAAAAATGAACAATGATTTTACCTATGCTCATCACCGTATAAAGTTCATCACACTATCACAGTTATCGGACAGTGTTTCATTTTTTATTTTTTTTTATAAATCAAAATAATTTGAAATTTGGAGCTTGTATTCATAAAAAATAAAAAAATCTAAAAAATATATATATAAAAAATAAATCGAAAAATATAATTTGACAAAATGCCCCTGAAATTTACGGGGGTATTTTGGTTAATTTATATTTTACAAAAAATCTTTCATAATTTTATTAGATGCGCCTCAATAAGATATACACATACTCCAAATTTCATATCATTCCAAGTTAAAGAAAAAAAAAAGAAAAATGACACAATATTGAACAATCGTGACCATACGATAAACTTTGGACGGTTATGAGCATAGGCGAAGTCATTGTTCATTTTCGCCTATAGACGTTGGGAAGATATATATATATATATATATATATATATATATGTGTGTGTGTGTGTGTGTGTATGTGTGTGTGTGTGTATGTGTAAGAAATGGTTTTATGCTTCCCTTACAACATAGAAGTTCTATCCTCCCCCTATTATCTAGCCGTCCAATTTTGATCAAGAGAGCCACTCACCGTTTGATCTTAGATCCAATTTCTCAAGGTATTTTATTTTTAATTTTTTTAATACAAATTGTATGAATATGAAATTTGGTATGTGCCATCTTCTCATTGGGGGGCACCTATAAAAAGTACTAAATATAATTTTTTGAATAAAAAATAAGGATCAAAATACCCCTTTAAAATTTCAGGGGTATTTGGTCATTTTATTTTATTGAAAATATTTTTTTTTATATTTTTTGTTAGTACGATTTTAATAGAGGAATGGACGTCCAAAATTTGGTGTCAAAATAGTTTATAGAAAGACTTTTAAAAATAAAACAGTGTAGAGACGTGATATTGTAATTGAGGCAATCGTAACCCTCCATTCAGAATGGATGGTTGGATAAAGGGAAGGATAGAACTTCTATGCTGTAGAAGCATAGAAAGCTTGCCCCACACACACACACACACACACACACACACACACACACACACATATATATATATATTTCTTCTCTATTATTTACTCGTAGAGTATTATTATTAAAACTACCAGAAGCTGTTCTATTCGATAGTGTTCTAAACAAATTTGCCATTTTATCTTAGTGTTCTCTCCTTGAGTCAACCAGAAATAGTCCATGCACCTAATGGCCTTCCAAACTCGCGGTGGTCTTTGGGTCACAGCGACTTTAGGTATGTTAACCAGATAAATGTACAAATTAGTTCAGTTTTCTACTGAATAAACTCGACTCCGATACCATAAATAGCGGAAGCATAAACATAAATAAGAAAGAGTAACATTCATAAGAATATTCATAAAAACAAAATAGCAACATTCATAAGAGTAACATTCATATATAATAACCATGAACAGAAGTATAAAACCAGAACAGAGATAGGCACTTACATGAAATCTCGAAGTAGAGGTAAGAGGCAGAAAACAAAAAAAAAGCTCAAAATAGGGGTGAGAGGCAGAAAACAAACTTGAAGAACTCCTAGTAAGTACTCAGGCTTACAACAATCACTCAGAAATTATAATCACTTAGAATACTAAAACCCTAGCTATGATATTCAGAAGGAAATCCCGAGGTGTCTTCTTTCTGAAGCATGATCCTCCTTTTATAAAATAGAATGCATGTATTAGTGTATACATACACATTATATATGCACTTATCTACGCGTAATGGTACATGTGTGTGCGCATATTAGTGTATATATACATCGATAATTGCATATAACTGATAGCAAGCAACTGTATACATATACGCAAAAAGATATGCATATACATATCGTAAATATACACACATCAGTCCATACACACCACGCATGTATAATATACATATCTGTGAGTGTCAGTGTTAGTGTTAGTGTTTGTGTGAGTGTGAGTGTGAGTTGTGAGTGTCTAGGTGAGGGTGAGTGTGAGTGTGACTGGGAGTGGGAGTGTGAGTGTGTGAGTGTGAGTGTGTGAGTGTATGTGAGAGTATGTGAGTGTGTGAGTGTGAGTGTGTGAGTGTATGTGAGAGTGTGAGTGTGCCAACAAGTGTGAGTGTGTGTGTGTGAATGTGTGTGTGTCAATCTGTGTGATTGTGATTGCGTGAGTGAGTGTTAGTGTGAGTGTGAGTGTTAGTGTGAATATGAGTGTGTGTGTGTATGAGTGTGAGTATGAGTGTGTGTGAGTGTGAGTATGAGTGTGTGTGTGAGAGAGAGTGTGGGTGGGAGTATGATTGTGCATGAGTGTGAGTGTGTGTGTAGTATATAAATCAATGTACATTTATACTAAACTGTATAAACTGATAAATAGTGTATATATCGTCATATATATCAATGTAAATAGAAATGAATATACTAATGCACTATATGTATATAGTTATGCACTTTACACATACACACATATCAGTATATACACAACATATATATACAGACATCACACACACACATATAATAATTATATATACACCAGATAACTAATGTATTATATGGTTATATGCATCAGAAAATATATATACACTGAAAACAATGGTATATATTACTATACATCAATACGTACATAAATTGAGCTAATAAATGTATATATCATCGATAATAAGTATATACATGGTCTTATACATTAGTGTATATATAAACCCTTTATATATATGCATATTAGTGTATGTATATACATTTCAATATACATATACACTACTAACTGTATAAACTGATAATAAATGCCTATATGGTAATACACGTCGGTGTATATAAAAATTTATGTATGCACTATCAATGCATAAGGGTGCATGTGCAAGCGCATATCAGTGTGAATGTGAGAGTGAATGTGTATGTATGTGTGCGAGTGAGTGTGAGTGTGAGTGTGAGTGTGAGTGCAAGTGTGAGTGCGTGTATATGTGTGTAGTATATAAATCAATGTATATATACATTAATAAATGTATAAACTGATAATAAGTGTATATATAGTCATGTACATCAATGTATATAGAAATGCCTATAATAATGTACTGAAAATATACAGTTGTACACTTTACACATACACACAAATCCGTATATATACATCGTATATATACAGACATCACACACACACATATCAATGAATTTTTACACACTAGTAACTGTATATATAGTTGATAACAATTTATTGTATGGTTATATGCATCAGTATATATATAAACTTTGAAAACACTGATATACGTTGCTATACATCAATACATACACAAATTGAGCTAATAACTGCATATATCACTGATAATAGGTATATACTTAGTCTTATACAGTAATGTATATACAAACCCATTCTTATACATTAGTGAGTGTGAGTGTGAGTGTGAGTGTGTGTGGTGTGTGTGTGTGTTAAGAAAAAGTTACTTAATAAAATTGCAAACCGCAACTAAAGCTCCAAAAAATTCACTCCATATTTACATGAAAGAAACAAGAGTTTGTGTGTTAAGAAAAAATTACTTAACAAAATTGCAAACTACAACTAAAGCTCCAGAAAATTCACTCCGTATTTGCATAAAAGAAGAAAGAGTAGTACTATACATGAGAAGAAAGAACCATTAAGCAAATCAAGCTTGCAAGATCAAGATCTCAAATATCAAATAACGTAAAGAAATCCACCTTGATGTTAAGTTGCTTTCTTGCTTGTTGATTTAAAAAAAAACTCGATGAAGATGAAGCTCATCAATATTAATAAAAACAAGTACAAATAAGAAAAAAATTTAAATGGTCTATCACAATTGGGTATTTAGCACAGCCAATTCATCAAGAGAAGATACCCATTTTTATGCTTAATTCTATACAGAGTAATAATGAATTTTTCTTAGGCTTATCAGATTAGAGGTGATAGTATATATATATATGTGAGTGTGAGTGTGAGTGTGTGTGAGTTTGAGTTTGAGTGTGAGTGTGAGTGTGAGTGCGAGTGCGAGTGCGAGTGCGAGTGCGAGTGCGAGTGTGAGTGTGAGTGTGAGTGTGTGTGAGTGCGTGTGTATATGTGAGTGTGCGTGTGAGTGTGAGTGCGTGTGCGAGTGTGAATGCGTGTGCGTAAATGTGAGTATGAGTGCGTGTGTGTAGTATATAAATCAGTGTACATATACGTTAATAAATGTATAAACTGATAATAAGTTTATATATGATCATATACATCAATATATATAGAAATGTATATATTAATGCACTGTATATAACAATTATGCACTTTACACATACACACAAATCCTCACATACACATCGTATATATACAAACGTCACACACACACACATGCACATATCAATGTATTTTTACACATTAGTAACTGTATATATATTGAATAACTAATGTATTGTATGGCTATATGCATCAGTATATATATATATATACACTCTGAAAACAATGGTATATATTGTTATACATCAATACATATGCAAATTGAGCTAATAACGGTATATATCGCTGATAATAAGTATATACATGGTCATATACCTTAGTGTGAGTGTGAGTATGTGTGTGTGTTTGGTGTGCATATGTGTATGTGTTAAGAAAAAGTTACATAATAAAATTGCAAACTACAAGTAAACCATCAGAAAATTCACACCATATTTGCATGAAAGAAGTAAGAGCAGTAATACTATACTAGAGAAGAAAGAACCATTAAGCAAATCAAGCTAGCAAGATGAAGATATCAAATATCGAATAACGTAAGGAGATCCGCCTTAATGATAAGTTGCATCAAGCTTGTTAATTTACAAGAAAACTCGATGAAGATGAAGCTCATCAATAATAATAAAAACAAGTACAAATAAGATAAAAAATTAACAAGAATTATCACAATTGCGTATTTAGCATACCCAATTCATCAAGAGAACAAACCCATTCTTATGCTTAATTCTATACAAAGTAATATGGAATTTCGCCGAGGCATATCAGATTAGAGGTGAGTTTGAGTGTGAGTGTGAGCATGAGCGTGAGTATGAGTGTGAGTGTGAGCGTGAGCATGAGTGTGTGTGTGAGTGCGAGGTGTGAGTGTGAGTGCGAGTGCGAGTGCGAGTGTGAGTGTGTGTGTGAGTGCGAGTGTGTGTGTGTATGTATGAGTGTGAGTGTGAGTGTGAGTATGAGAGCGTGTGTGTGTGTAATATATAAATCAACGTACGTATACGTTAATAAAGGTATAAACTAATAATAAGTGTATAGATGGTCATATACATCAATGTATATAGAAATATATATACTAATGCATTCTACATATACAGTTATGCACTTTATACATACACAAAAATCCGTATATACACATCGTATATATATAGACATCACACACACACATATCAATGTATTTTTACACCCTAGAAATTTTATATATAGCAAATAAGTAATGTATTATATAGTTATATACATCAGTATATATATATATATATATACTCTGAAAACAATGGTACGTTTTGCTATACATCAATACATATACAAATTGAGCTAATAACTGTATATATCACTGATAATAAGTATACACATGGTCTAATACATTAGTGTAAATATTAACCCTTTATACATATGCATATGAGTGTATGTATATACATTTCAATATACACATACACTAATAACTGTATAAACTGATAATAAGTATCTATATGGTCATACATATCAGTGTATATAGAAATGTATATATGCACTATCAATGCGTAAGGGTGCATGTACGTACGATATCAGTGTGAGTGTGAGTGTGTATGTACGTATGTGTGAGTGTGAGTGTAAGTGTGAGTGAGTGTGAGTATGATGCATGTGTGTGTGTGTATATAGTATATAAATCAATGTACATTATACATTAATAAATGTATAAACTGATAATAAGTGTATACATCAATATATATAGAAATGTAAATAGTACTGCACTGAAAATTTACCGTTATGCACTTTACACATACACACAAATACGTGTATACACATCGTATATATACAGACATCACATACACACCCACATATCAATGTATTTTTACACACTAGTAACTGTATATATAGCTAATAACTAATGTGTTGTATGGTTATATGCATCAGTATATATATATACCCTGAAAACAATGGTATGTACTGCTATACATCAATACATACACAAATTGAGCTAATAACTGTATATATCACTGATAATAGGCATATACATGGTCTTATACAGAAGCGTATATACAAACCCATTCTTATACATTAGTGGGAGTGTGAGTGTGAGTGTGTGTGTGTGTGTGCAGGCTGTGTATCTTAAGAAAAAGTAAATAAAATTGCAAACCACAAGTAAAGCTCCAAAAAATTCACTCCATAGTTGAATGAAAGACGCAAGAGATTGTGTGTGTTAAGAAAACATTACTTAATAAAATTGCAAACCACAAGTAAAGCTCTATAAAATTCATTCCGTATTTGCATGAAAGACGAAAGAGCAATACCATACTAGAGAAGAAAGAACCATTAAGGAAATCAAGCGTGCAAGATCAATTTCAAGATCTTAAATATCGAATAACGGAAAGAGATCCGCCTCGATGATAAGTTGCTTTCATGCTTCTTAATTTACAAGAAAACTTGATGAAGATGAAGCTCATCAATATTAATAAAAACAAGTACAAATAAGAAAAAAAATTTACATAGACTATCACAATTGGAAAAGAAGAAATTGTATATATCACTGATAATAGGTATATATACATGGTCTTATACAGTAGTATATATACAAAACCATACTTATATATTTGTGCGAGTGCGAGTGTGAGTGTGTATATCAGTGTATATATACATTGATAACTATATATAATTGATAGCAAGCAATTGTATACATAAACACATAAACATATAAGTTTATACATATCGTATATATACACACATCAGTCCATACACAACACGCATATATGTGTAGCATATATCTGTGAGTGCAAGTGTAAGTTGTGAGTGTGAGTGTGTGTGTGTGTGAGTCTGTATGAGTGTGTGTGCAAGTGTGAAAGTGTGTGTATGTGTGAGTGCGAGTGTGAGTGTGAGTGTGTGAGTATGTGTGAGCGTGTGTGTGTGTGTGTGAGTGTGAGTGAGTGTGAGTGTGAGTGAATGTGAGCGTGAGTGTGAGTGTGAGTGTGAACGTGTGTGTGTGTGTGTATGAGTTTGTGAGTGTGCATGTGAATGTGAGTGTGTGTGAGTGTGAGTGTGAGTGTGAGTGTGAGTTGAGTGTGTGTGAGTGTGAGTGTGAGTTGTGAGTGTGTGTGAGTGTGAGTGTGAGTTGTGAGTGTAAGTGTGTGCACGTGAGTGTGTGTGAATGTGTGAGTGCAAGGGTGTGTGTGACTCTGATAGTGAATGTGATCGTGACTGTGACTGTGTGAGAGTGTGAGTGTGTGTGAGTGTGAGTGTATGTGAGTGTGAGTGCGAGTGTGAGTGTGAGTGTGAGTGTGAGTGTGAGTGTGAGTGTGTGTGCGCGTGTGAGTGTGAGTGTGAGTGTGTGTGTGTGCGTGTGTATTAAGAAAAAGTTACTTAATGAAATTGGAAACAACAAGTAAAGCTCCAAAAAATTCACTCCATATTTACATAAAAGAAGCAAGAGTGTGTGTTAAGAAAAGTTACATAATAAAATTGCAAACGACAAGTAAAGCTCCAGAAAATTCACTTCTTATTTGCATGAAAGAAGAAGTACTATATTAAAGAAGAAAGAACCATTAAGCAAATCAAGTTTTCAAGATCAAGATCGCAAAAACAGGCATAAACATATTAGTATATACATATCGTATATATACACACATCAGTCCATACACAACATACATATATGTGTAATATATATATCTGTGAGTGTGAGTGTGAGTGAGTGTTACTGTGAATGTGAGTGTGAGTGTGAGTGTGAGTGAGTGTGAGTGTCAGTGTCAGTGTCAGTGTCAGTGTCAGTGTCAGTGTTAGTGTCAATGTCAGTGTGACTGTGACTGTGAGTGTGAGTGTGAGTGTGAGTGTGAGTGTGAGTGTGAGTGTCAGTGTTAGTGTCAGTGTGAGTGTGAGTGTGAGTGTGAGTGTGAGTGTCAATGTATGTATTAGTGTATACATACACAGTATATATGAACCTATCAACGTGTAAGGGTACATGTGCGTGTGTATATCAGTGTATATATACATTGATAACTATATATAATTGATAGCAAGCAATTGTATACATAAACGCATAAACATATAAGTATATACATATCGTATATATACACACATCAGTCCATACACAACACACATATATGTGTAGCATATATCTGTGAGTGTGAGTGTAAGTTGTGAGTGTGAGTCTGTGTGAGTGTGTGTTAGTGTGTATGAGTGTGTAATTGTGAAAGTGTGTGTGTGTGAGTGCGAGTGTGAGTGTGAGTGTGTGTTAGTGTGTATGAGTGTGTAATTGTGAAAGTGTGTGTGTGTGAGTGCGAGTGTGAGTGTGAGTGTGTGAGTATGTGTGAGCGTGTGTGTGTATGTGTGAGTGTGAGTGTGAGTGTGAGCGAGTGTGAGTGTGAGTGAGTGTGAGCGTGAGTGTGTGTGAGTGAGTGTGTGAGTTTGTGAGTGTGCTTGTGAATGTGAGTGTGTGTGAGTGTGAGTGTGAGTTGTGAGTGTGAGTGTGTGTGTGAGTGTGTGTGCATGTGTGTGAATGTGTGTGTGCGAGTGTGTGTGACTCTGACTGTGACCGTGACTGTGACTGTGTGTGAGTGAGTGTGAGTGTGTGTGAGTGTGAGCGTGAGTGTGTGTAAGTGTGTGTGTGCGCGTGTGAGTGTGTGTGTAAGTGTGAGTGTGAGTGTGTGCGTGTGTGTTAAGAAAAAGTTACTTAATGAAATTGGAAACAACAAGTAAAGCGCCAAAAAATTCACTCCATATTTGCATGAAAGAAGCAAGAGTATGTGTGTCAAGAAAAGTTATATAATAAACTTGCAAACCACAAGTAAAGCTCAAGAAAATTCACTTCTTATTTGCATGAAAGAAGAAGTATTATATTAAAGAAGAAAGAACCATTAAGCAAATCAAGTTTTCAAGATCAAGATCGCAAAAACAGGCATAAACATATTAGTATATACATATCGTATATATACACACATCCGTCCATACACAACATGCATATATGTACAATATATATATCTGTGAGTGTGAGTGTGTGTGAGTGAGTGTGAGTGTGAGTGTGAGTGTGAGTGTGAGTGTGAGTGTGAGTGTGAGTATGAGCATGTGTGTGTGTGTATGTGAGTGACTGTGTGTGAGTGTGTGTGCGTGTGTATGTGAGTGAGTGTGTGAGTGTAAGTGTAAGGGAGAGTGTGAGTGTGAGTGAGTGTGTAGCATATAAATCAGTATACATATACGTTAGTAACAGTATAAACTGAAAAGTAATGTATATATCGTCATATATGTCAATGTATATAGAAATGTATATATTGATGCTTTGTATATATACAGTTATGCACTTTGCACATACACATACACACATATCAGTATATTCACATCGTATATATACAGACATCACACATACATATCAATGTATTTTTTACAAACTAATAACTGTATATAAAGCAAATAGCTAATGTTTTGTTTGGTTATCTGCATCAGTATAACTATATATACATTGAACATAATGGTATATATTGTTATAAATCAATACGTAGGCAAATTGAGCTCAATACTGTTTATATCACTGATAATAAGCACATACATGGGTCTTATACATTAGTGTATATATAAACCTTTTATAGATATGCATATGAGTGTGCGTATATACATTTCAGTGTACATATACACTAATAACCGTATAAGCTAATAATAAGTGTCTATAAGGTCATTTATATCAGTGTATATAGAAATGTATATATGCACTGTCAATACGTAAGGGTGCATGTGTGTGCGCATATCAGTGTGTACATGACTGATAGCAAGTTTATACATACACGTATAAACATATCAGTATATACATATCAAAAATAAATCGTTTTTATTTTGAAAATCAAATGAAAAAATTGGATGAAAAATACGGATTGGTAAAAATACTTCATACAAAGATATCGTTAATATATTGGATTAGGCTAAAAAAATCAGAGTAAAAAAATCGGATAAATTTATCATATTAGAAATTTTGAAATTCTAAAAAATCAAAATTTTGACAAGGCCATCAATTACTAATTCATCTATAAAAACTTTACTAAACTAATATAATTAAGTCAATTAATTTAGATGTCTTGTGACTCTCATCCAATATTAAATACATAATTAATTAGTATATACCAAAAAAAGTACCATATAAATCTACCAATTAAATACTTTAAGAAACATCACACTTACTTATTACATACAAAAACAAATAAATATATTATAAATTTATTTATTAAATACTTAAACATAACTCCTACTTAGCAGGTACCAAAAAATAAACACACGATTTTTGTTTTGTCACGACATTTATTTAATTATGGTATGGTGTCTATGGTCAGTCCATAACTATGGTTAAAGTTTTATAAATTTATTTAGTTGGAAGAAGTTCATATAAATTTGGGATTTACATCTATGTTTACTGTGTAAAGAGAAGAAGAAAAACGACGAAGGAAAGGAAGAGAAGTAAATATGGCTCGGCTCATAACCATTAGGGTTTATAGCAAGAAGAAAGAAGAATAAAATAGTTTTCACAAACCCTAATGGAAGGGGCCGCCCTAAGTGATTTTTAGAGAGAAAAGAAAGAACCCTAATGGAAGAGGCCTTAACTGATTTTTAGAGAGAGAAAAGGAAGATGGGATGCTGATTTAGGAAGATGAAAAGCTGATTTCGGATAGTTTGAAAAGGGTTTTTCTTTCTGATTTGGGATAGTTTGAAGAGGGCTTTTCATTTTCTTGAGGAAACAGAGCTGAAGGATTAAGTTTGGGGAACTAATCCTATATGTACAATTGCTTGCTCCTGTAAGTTTACAGTTTACACAATCAACAATAAAATATTGATTACTTGGTCCTGTAGTCACACTCTCTGCTTCTTATATATCAGTAAAAAATTATGCTTTGAGCTTTAATTTGTGCCATTAACAGTATTTTCATAAAAGTAAATATTAATACATTGTATATATACAGTTACGTACTTTACACATACACAAACATCACACACACATCAATGTATTTTTCACACTAGTAATTGTATATATAACCGATAACTAATGTATTCTATGCTTATATACATCAATACATAAACATATAGAGCTGATAACTGTATATATCACTGATAATAAGTATATACATGACCTTATACATTAGTGTATATATAAACCCATTCCTATACATTAGTGTGAGTGTGAGTGTGAGAGTGAGTGTGAGTGTGAGTGTGTGTGTGTGTGTGGTGCATGTGTGTGTGTAAAGAAAAATTTCCTTAATAAAATTGCAAAAACACAAGTAAAGCGCCAGAAAATTAACTCCATATTTGCATGAAAGAAGCAAGAGTGTGTGTGTGTTAAGAAAAAGTTACTTAATAAAATTGCAAGCCACAAGTAAAGCTCTAGAAAATTCACACTTTATTTGCATGAAAGAAGCAAGAGCAATACTATAATAGAGAAGAAAGAACCATCAAGCAACTCAAATATCGAATAACGTAAAGAGATCCGCCTCTATGATAAGTTGCTTTCGTGCTTGTTGATTTACAAGAAAACTCAATTTGAAGATGAAGCTCATCAATAATAATAAAAAACAAGTACAAATAAGATAAAAAATTTACATGGACTATCACAATAGGGTATTCAACATACCCAATTCATCAAGAGAAGAAACCCATTCTTATGCCTAATTTTTTACAAAGTAATAAGGAATTTCGCAATTGCATATTTGATTACAAGTGATAGTGTATATATTTGTGAGTGTGAGTGTGAGTGTGAGTGTGTGTAAGTGTCAATGTCAGTGTGAGTGCGAGTGAGAGTGAGAGTGCTGGTGCGAGTGTGAGTGTGAGTGTAAGTGTGTGAGTGTGTGTGTGTATGAGTGAGTGAGTGTGAGTGTGAGTGTGAGTGTGAGTGTGAGTATGAGTGTGAGTGTGAGGGTGAGGGTAAGAGTGAGTGTGACAGTGAGTGTGTGTAGTATATAAATCAGTGTACATATACGTTAATAAAGGTATATAGTAATAATAAGTGTATGTATGGTCATATACATCAATGTATATATTAATGTAGTGTATATATATAGTTATGCACTTTACACATACACACAAATCCGTATATACACATCATATAAATACAGACATCACACACACATATCAATGTATTTTTACATACTAATAATTGTATATATAGCTTATAACTAATGTATTATATGGTTATATGCATCAGTATATATATACTCTGAAAAGAATGGTATATATTGATATACATCAATACGTACACAAATTGAGCTAAGAATTATATACATCACTGATAATAAGTACACATATGGTCTTATATAGTAGTGTATATATAAACCCAATACAGATATGCACATGAGTGAATATATACATATCAGTGTACATATACACCAATAACTGTATAAACTGATAAGTAGTGTTCATAGGGTCATACATATCAGTGTATATAGGAATGTACGTATGCCCTATCAATACGTAAGGGTGCATGTGTGGGCGCATATCAGTGTATATATAACTGATAGGAAGTTTATACATACACGCAAAAACATATCAGTATATACATATCGTAACTATATATATATATATGTAAAGTGCTAATAAATGTCTATATGGTCATATATATCTATATAGTATGCATGTATTAGTGCAAACATATACCGTACATACGCACTTATCAATGCGTAAGGGTGCATGTGCGTGCACGTATCATTATATACATACATTGATAATTGTATATAACTGATAGCAAACAACTGTATATATAAATGCATAAACATATCATAATATATATACACACATCAGTCCATACACAACATGTGTATGTGTACTATATATCTGAGTGTGAATGTGAGCATGAGCGTGAATGTGTGAGAGTGAGCGTGTGTGACTGTATGAGTACGTGTTTGTGAGTGTATGAGTGTGAGTGTGAGTGTGAGTGTGAGTGTGAGTGTGTGTGTTCGTGTTCGTGTTCGTGTTCGTGTTCGTGTTCGTGTGAGTGTGTGTGTGTGTGTGTGTGTCTGAGTGTGAGAGTGAGTGTGAGTGTGAGTGTGAGTGTGAGGGTGAGAGAGAGTGAGAGTGAGAGTGAGAGTGAGTGAGTGTGAATGTGAGTGTGAGTGTGTGTGTGTGTGTATGTGGTGTGTGTTAAGAAAAGTTACTTAATACAATTGCAAACCACAAATAATACTCTTGAAAATTCACTCCATATTTGCATGAAAGAAGATAGAGTGTGTGTGTGTTAAGAAAAAGTTACTTAATAAAGAGTGTGTGTGTATTAAGAAAAATTTACTTAATAAAATTGCAAACCACAAGTAAAGTTTCAGAAAATTCACTCCATTTTTGCATGAAAGAAGCAAGATAAGTACGATACTAGAGAAGAAAGAACCATTAATCAAATCAAGCTTGCAAGATCAAGATCACAAATATCGAATAATGTACTCGATGATAAGTTGCTTTAATGCTTGTTCCTTTACAAGAAAACTCGATGAAGATGAAGCTCATCAATAATAATAAAAACAAGTACAAATAAGACAAAAAATTTAGATGGACTATCACAATTGGGTATTTAGCATACCCAATTCACCAAGAGAAGAAACCCATTTTTATGCCTAATTCTATACAAATTAATATAGAATTTCGCCCAGGCTTATATGATTAGAGGTGATAGCTAGAACAAATAATTCTTTAAGGTCTGAATTTATCACAGTTTGGAAAATTGTATAAGGAAAAATCATTCAAATGGAAGATAATGATTCGAATGGAAAGAATTGAGAGGCAAATAATCAAAAAGGAGGGGTGGGGGGAAATATGTCCATTTACCTTATTGGCTGCAATAGCCACCTGTGCATTCATATACATAGTAATATACGTGTACGCTAATAACAGTAGAAACTGATAATAAGTGTATATATGTTCATATATATATGTGTGCATAAAAATGTATATATGTGCTATCAATGTGTAAGGGTACATATGTGTGTGCATTTCAGTGTATATATAACTGATAGCTAGTTTAAACATATAACTGATAGCTAGTTTAAACATACACGTATAAACATATCAGTATATATATAGACACACTGTTTATATATATTTATATAATAACTGTTAATATATGTTTATATGATCATATATTTCAATGTATAAAGAAGGCATGTATAAGTGTATGCATGCACAATATATACGCACTTATCAACGCGTATGGGTGCATGTGTGTGCACATATCAGTATATATATATATATATATATATATATATATATATATATATATATATATATATATTGATAATTGTATACTACTGATAGCAAGCAACTGTATACATACACGCATAAACATATCAATATATGTATCTCGTATATATACACACAACAGTCCATACACAACACACATATATGTGTAGTATATATCTGTGAGTGTGAGTGTAACTGTGACAGTGATTGTGACTTATGAGTGTGTGTGTGTGTGAGTGTGAGTGTGAGTGTGAGTGTGAGTGTGTGAATGTGTGTGTGTAAGTCTATGTGAGTGTGAGTGTGAGTGTGAGTATGAGTGTGTGTGTGTGTGAGTATGAGTGTGTGTGTGTGTGAGTGTGAGTGTGAGTGTGTGAGTGTGATTGTGAGTGTGATTGTGAGTGTGAGTGTGAGTGTGAGTGTGAGTATGAGTGTGAGTGTGAATATGAGTGTGAGTGTGTGAGCTTGTGTGAACGAGTGTGATTGTGAGTGTGTGCGTGAGTGTGAGTGTGAGTGTGAGTGTGAGTGAGTGAAAGTTAGAGTGAGAGTGACAGTGAGTGTGTGTGTGTGCATGAGTATGAGTGTGAGTGAGTGGGTGTATGAGTGTGTGTGAGTGTGGGTGTGTGTGAGTGCGAGTGTGAATGTGAGTGTGAGTGAGTGTGAGTGTGAGTGCGTGTGCGTGTGTGTGAGTGTGGGTGTGTGAGTGTGTATGTGGGTGTGGGTGTGGGTGTGGGTGTGGGTGTGAGTGTGAGTGTGAGTGTAAGTGTGAGTGTGTGTGCGAGTGTGAGTGGGAGTGTGAGTGTGAGTGTGTGTGTGTGAGAGTGTGTGTGTGAGTGTGTGTGCCTATGTGAGTGTGTGAGTGTGTGTGCGTATAGAAATGTATATACAATCAATGCGCAAAGGTGCATGTGCGTGCACATATCAGTGTATATATAACCCATAGCAAGTTTAAACATACATGCATAAACATATCAATATATGCATATAGTATATATGAACACCATATATAAATATAAATTGCAAATAAGTGTCTATAAGGTCATATACATCTATGTTTATAGAATGTATGTATTAGTGTATACATACACAGTATATATGAACCTATCAACGTGTAAGGGTGCATGTGCGTGTGTATATCAGTGTATATATACATTGATAACTATATATAATTGATAGCAAGCAATTGTATACATAAACGCATAAACATATAAGTATATACATATCGTATATATACACACATCAGTCCATACACAACACACATATATGTGTAGCATATATCTGTGAGTGTGAGTGTGTGTAAGTGTGAGTGTAAGTTGTGAGTGTGAGTGTGTGTGAGTGTGAGTTTGTGTGAATGTGTGTAAGTGTGAGTGTAAGTTGTGAGTGTGAGTGTGTGTGAGTGTGAGTTTGTGTGAATGTGTGTTGGTGTGTATGAGTGTGTGTGTGTGTGTAAGTGTGAAAGTGTGTGTGAGTGCGAGTGTGAGTGTGAGTGTGTGAGTATGTGTGAGTGTGTGTGTGAGTGTGAGCGTGAGTGTGTGTGTGTGAGTGTGAGTGTGTGAGTATGTGTGAGTGTATGTGTGAGTGTGAGTGTGAGTGTAAGTGAGTGTGAGCGTGAGTGTGTGTGTGTGAGTGTGAGTGTGTGAGTTTGTGAGTGTGCGTGTGAATGTGAGTGTGTGTGAGTGTGAGTTGTGAGTGTGAGTGCGTGTGTGAGTGTGCGTGCCTGTGTGTGTGAATGTGTGAGTGTGCGAGTGTGTGTGTGACTCTGATAGTGATTGTGACCGACCGTGACTGTGCGTGTGAGTGTGAGTGTGAGTGTGAGTGTGTGTGTGAGTGTGAGTGTGAGTGTGAGTGTGAGTGTTAGTGTGTGTGAGTGTGTGTACGCGTGTGAGTGTGTGTGTGAGTCAGTGTGAGTGTGAGTGTGAGTGTGAGTGTGAGTGTGAGTGTGAGTGTGAGTGTGAGTGTGAGTGTGATTGTGTATGTGTGCGTGTGTCTTAAGAAAAAGTTAATGAAATTGGAAACAACAATTAAAGCTCCAAAAAATTCACTCCATATTTGCATAAAAGAAGCAAGAGTGTGTGTGTTAAGCAAAGTTACATAATAAACTTGCAAACCACAAGTAAAACTCCAGAAAATTCACTTCTTATTTGCATGAAAGAAGAAGTACTATATTAAAGAAGAAAGAACCATTAAGCAAATCAGGTTTTCAAGATCAAGATCGCAAAAACAGGCATAAACATATTAGTATATACATATCGTATATATACACACATCAGTCCATACACAACATGCATATATGTGTAATATATATATCTCTGAGTGTGAGTGTGTGTGTGTGAGTGTGAGTGAATGTGAGTGAGTGTGAGTGAGTGTGAGTGTGAGTGTGAGTATCAGTGTCAGTGTCAGTGTCAGTGTCAGTGTCAGTGTCAGTGTCAGTGTCAGTGTCAGTGTCAGTGTCAGTGTGATTGTGACTGTGAGTGTGAGTGTGAGTGTGAGTGAGTGTTAGTGTCAGTGTCAGTGTCAATGTCAGTGTCAGTGTCAGTGTCAGTGTCAGTGTCAGTGTCAGTGTCAGTGTCAGTGTCAGTGTCAGTGTCAGTGTCAGTGTGTATGTATGTGAGTGAGTGTGTGTGAGTGTGTGTGCGTGTGTGTATGTGAGTGAGTGTGTGAGTGTAAGTGTAAGGGAGAGTGTGAGTGTAAATGTGTGTGTAGCATATAAATCAATATACATATACGTTAATAACAGTATAAACTGATAAGTAATGTATATATCGTCATATATGCCAATGTATATAGAAATGTATATATTGATGCATTGTATATATACAGTTATGCACTTTGCACATACACATACACATACACACATATCAGTATATTCACATCGTATATATACAGACATCACACATACATATCAATGTATTTTTTACAAACTAATAACTGTATATAAAGTAAATAGCTAATGTTTTGTTTGGTTATATGCATCAGTATAAATATATGTACATTGAACATAATGGTATATATTGTTATAAATCAATACGTAGACAAATTGAGCTCAATACTGTATATATCACTGATAATAAGTACATACATGGGTCTTATACATAAGTGTATATATAAACCTTTTATAGATATGCATATGAGTGTGCATATATACATTTCAGTGTACATATATACTAATAACTGTATAAGCTGATAATAAGTGTCTATAAGGTCATTTATATCAGTGTATATAGAAATGTATATATGCACTGTCAATACATAAGGGTGCATATGTGTGCGCATATCAGTACACACATAAACATATCAGTATATACATATCGAAAATAAATCGTTTTTATTTTGAAAATCAGACGAAAAAATTGGATAAAAAATACGGATTGGTAAAAATATTTCATATAAAGATATCGCTAATATATCGGATTAGGCTAAAAAAATCAGAGTAAAAAAATCGGATAAATTTATCATATTAGAAATTTTGAAATTCTAAAAAATAAAAATTTTGTCAAAGCCATCAATTACTAATTCATCTATAAAAACTTTACTAAACTAATATAATTAAGTCAATTAATTTAGATGTCTTGACTCTCAACCAATATTAAATACATAATTAATTAGTATATACCAAAAAAAGTACCATATAAATCTACCAATTAAATACTTTAAGAAACATCACACTTACTTATTACATACAAAAACAAATAAATATACTATAAATTTATTTATTAAATACTTAAACATAACTCCTACTTAGCAGGTACCAAAAAATAAACACACGATTTTTGTTGTCACGACAGCTATTTAATTATGGTATGGTGTCTATGGTCACTGCATAACTATGGTTAAAGTTTTATAAATTTCTTTAGTTGGAAGAAGTTCATATAAATTTGGGATTTACATCTATGTTTACTGTGTAAAGAGAAGAAGAAGAACGACGAAGGAAAGGAAGAGAAGAAAATATGGCTCGGCTCATAGCCATTAGGGTTTATAGCAAGAAGAAAGAAGAAGAAAATAGTTTTCACAAACCCTAATGGAAGGGGCCGCCCTAAGTGATTTTTAGAGAGAGAAAAGAAAGAACTCTAATGGAAGAGGCCTTAACTAATTTTTAGAGAGAGAAAAGGAAGATGGGATGCTGATTTAGGAAGATGAAAAGCTGATTTGGGATAGTTTGAAAAGGGTTTTCTCTCTGATTTGGGATAGTTTGAAGAGGGCTTTTCATTTTCTTGAGGAAATAGAGCTGACGGATTAAGTTTGGGGAACTAATCCTATATGTACAATTGCTTGCTTTTGTAAGTTTACAGTTTACATAATCAACAATAAAATATTGATTACTTGGTCCTGTAGTCACACTCTCTGCTTCTTATTTATCAGTAAAAAATTATGCTTTGAGCTTTAATTTGTGCCATTAACAGTATTTTCATAAAAGTAAATATTAATATACTGTATATATACAGTTATGTACTTTACACATACACAAACATCACACACACATCAATGTATTTTTCACACTAGTAATTGTATATATAGCCGATAACTAATGTATTCTATGCTTATATACATCAATACATAAACATATAGAGCTGATAACTGTATATATCACTGATAATAAGTATATACATGGCCTTATACATTAGTGTATATATAAACCCATTCCTATACATTAGTGTGAGTGTGAGTGTGAGTGTGAATGTGAGAGTGGGTGTGAGTGTGTGTGTGTGTGGTGCATGTGTGTGTGTAAAGAAAAAGTTCCTTAATAAAATTGCAAAAACACAAGTAAAGCTCCAGAAAATTAACTCCATATTTGCATGAAAGAAGCAAGAGTGTGTGTGTTAAGAAAAAGTTACTTAATAAAATTGCAAGCCACAAGTAAAGCTCTAGAAAATTCACACTATATTTTCATGAAAGAAGCAAGAGCAATACTATAATAGAGAAGAAAGAACCATCAAGCAAATCAAGCTTGCAATATCAAGATCTCAAATATCGAAAAATGTAAAGAGATCCGCCTCTATGATAAGTTGCTTTCGTGCTTGTTGATTTACAAGAAAACTCAATGAAGATGAAGCTCATCAATAATAATAAAAAACAAGTACAAATAAGATAAAAAATTTACATGGACTATCGCAATAGGGTATTCAACATAGCCAATTCATCAAGAGAAGAAACCCATTCTTATGCCTAATTTTATACAAAGTAATAAGGAATTTTGCAATTGTATATCTGATTACAAGCGATAGTATATATATGTGTGAGTGTGAGTGTGAGTGTGAGTGTGAGTGTTTAAAAGTGTCAGTGTCAGTGTCAGTGTGAGTGCGAGTGAGAGTGAGAGTGAGAGTGAGAGTGAGAGTGCGAGTGCGAGTGCGAGTGTGAGTGTGAGCGTGTGATTGTATGTGTGTATGAGTGAGGGAGTGTGAGTGTGAGTGTGAGTGTGAGTGTGAAGGTGAGGGTGAGAGTGAGTGTGACTGTGAGTGTGCGTAGTATATAAATCTGTGTACATATACGTTAATAAAGTTATATAGTAATAATAAGTGTATATATGGTCATATACATCAACGTATATATTAATGTATTGTATATATATAGTTATGCACTTTACACATACACACAAATCCGTATATACACATCATATACATATAGGCATCACACACACACATATCAATGTATTTTTATATTCTAATAATTGTAAATAGTCTTAACGAAGCAAAGGAAAACCATGGGACTTCTAGGAAGCAAATGGAGGAGAAGGTGCTAGCATAGGTGCTTTAGGGGTGCTTGATGCACTTTTCCTCTACTTTTTATTTTCTTTTTCTTTTGAGAAGACAAACGGCTTTGTGGTTTGTTGTACATATTTTAATTATTGGCGGCATGTATAAACTTGCTTATGCTTTTCTTTCCTTTGACATCGAAAATACACATATATTTTTTTTTTTCAAGCATCCTATCTCTTGGTTTGGTAGCATCCATTGCCCTATGAAATTCAAAGGTATTTTCGCAGCGTCCTCATATTTAAACAAACTACACCCCAATTAGTGCTCTGGAAAGGAATAGGGAGGGAGTTGTGTTGAAGCCTTCCCTACGACAAAAGAGTAAGTCGATGCTTGGTGTCGTAAGACACTAAGATTTTCTATAGTTTATAGGGATATAGAAAGGACTGTATATAAAAGCCTTCCACACCCTTATAAAAGGTATGGGTAGCTAATGCTTGGTCATAAGACTCTAAGGAGTACTGTCGTTTATAGTCATATAGGAAGGACTATATAAAACCCTTCCACACCCTTCAAATGCGTACGGTGGACAATACTTGGAGTCATAAGACTCTAAGGAGTACTGTAGTTTATAGTCATACATGAAGTATGTGATGATGCTTTAGGTCATATGTTGTGGACCTAGTTATAGGCATTTTAGAGTCATGCATCACGGACCATATAATAAATAGTTTAGAGTCATATATCATAGACAGTTGAAGCCCTATAAAGTTGTGCATTAGGCCTATATATATATATATAATAAGTGTCTATATGGTCACATATTTCAGTATATATGGAATGCATGTACTAGTGTATATATACACAGTATAAATGCACTTATCAAGGAGGTAGGGGTGCAAGTGCATGAACATAGCAGTGTATATATACATTCATAATTGTATATAACTGATAACAAGCAACTATATACATACACGTATAAACATATCAGTTTATACATATCGTATAAATACTCACATTAGTCCATATATAACATGCACATATGTGTATTATATATACCTGGGAGTGTGAGTGTTAGTGTGAGTGTGTGTGTGTGTGACGTGTGCGTGTGTGTGTGTGTGTGTGTGTGAGTGTGAATGTGTGTGTGTGAGTGTGAGTGAGTGTGAGTGTGAGTGTGAGTGTGTGTGTGTGTGAGTGAGTGTATACGTATATGTGTGTGTGTTTGTGAGAGTATGAGTGTGTGTGAGTGTAGTATATAAATCAGTGTACATATACGTTCATAACTGTATAAACTGATAATAAGTGTATATATGGTAATACACATCAATGTATATAAAGATATATATATTAGTGCACTGTATATAAACAGTTATGCACTTTACGTATACACACATATCAGTATATACACATCGTATATATACAGATATTACATACACACACACATATCAATGTATTTTATACATACTAATAATTAATGTATTGTATGGTTATATGCACATGTGTATATATATATATATATATATATATATATATATATATATATATATATATATATATATATATATATATATATATATATATATATATATATACACTGAAAATAACGGTATATATAGCTATACATTAATACATAAACAAACTGTGCTAATAACTGTATATATCACTGATAATAAGTATATACATGGTCTTATACATTAGTGTATATATAAACCCTTTAAACATATGAATAAGAGAGAGCATATATACATTTTGGTGTACATATATGTTAATAACTGTATAAACTGATAAAAGGTGTCCATATGGTCATTTATATCGATCTATATAGAAATATATGTAAGTACTATCAATGCGTAGGGGTGCATGTGTGTGAGCATATCAGTGTATATATAACTGATAGCAAGTTTATACATAAACGTATAACCATATCAGTATATGCATATCGTATATATACATATTGTATATAAATATAAACTGGTAATAAGTACATGGAATGCATGTGCGTGCACATATGCGTGCGTATATACTTTGATATTTGTATATAACTGATAGCAAGCAACTGTATACATAGACGCATAACTATATCAGTATATACATATCGTATATATGTGTATATAAACACACATCTGTCCATACACAACACGTATATATGTGTAATATATATATCTGTGAGTGTGAGTGTGAGTGTGAGTGTGCGAGTGTGAGTGTGAGTGTGAGTGTGAGTGTGAGTGTGAGTGTGAGTGTCTGTGGATGTAGTATATAACTCAGTGAACATATATACTTTCATAACTGTATATGCACTAATTAATGCGTAAGGTTGCATGTGCGTACGCATATCAGTGTATATATACATTGATAATTGTAAATAACTGATAACAAGCAACTGTATATATAGGCGCATAAATATGTCAGTATATACATATTATATATACACACATCAGTCTGTACACAACACGCATATATATGTAATATATAGATATATCTTTGAGTGTGAGTGTGACTGTGACTGTGACTATGAATGTGAGTGTGTGTGAGTGAGAGTGTGAGTGCACGTGTGTGTGTGAGTATATGGATGTAGTATATAAATCAGTGTACATATCATAGATATACACACATCAGTCCATACACAACACGCATGTATGTGTAATATATATATCTGTGAGTGTGAGTGTGACTATGAATGTGTGTGTGTGTAAATGTGAGTACGTGTGTGTGTGGGGGTGTAGTATATAAATCAGTGTACATATATGTTCATAACTGTATATATACAGTCATGCACTTCACACATATACGTATATCAATATATACACATTGTCTATACGGACATCACACACACACATATCAATATATTTTTTACACACTAATAATAGTATATATAGCTGATACCTAATGTATACGTACAAGCATAAACATATCAGTATATACATATCGTATATATACAAATATCAAAATACACAACAAGCATATATGTGTATATATATATATTTATGTGTATGACCATATATACACTTATTATCAGTTTATATAGTTATTAACGTATATGTACACTGATTTATATACTACACACACATTTACATATATACTACACATATATGCATGTTGTGTATAGACTGATGTGGGTATATTTACGATATGTCTATGCGTGTATATATACACTTGCTCGCTATCAATTATATACAATTATACATGTATATATATAATGATATGTGCACGTGGATGCACCCTTACGCGTTGATTAGTAAATGTATATACATGCATTTTATATACACTAATATATATGATAATATAGACACTTATTAGAAGTTTATATGTACATATATATAGTGTTTACTATACGATATATATATACTGATACATTTATGCGTGTATGTAAACACTTGCCGTCATTAACATATATAGTGTTTATATATACGATATGTATATATTGATATATTTATGCGTGTATGTATACACTTGCTATCTGTTACATATACAATGATATGCACACGTATATGCATCCTTATGCAATGATAAGTTCATACATATATTGCGTATACACTGATATATATGAGCATATAGATACTTATTATCAGTTTATCGATTATTAACTTATATGTACACTGATATATATATATATATATGCACACTCAAACGCATATGTATAATGTATAAGACCATGTATATACTTATTATCAATGATACATACAATTATTAAAATAATTTGTGTACATATATATATATAGCAATACATATCATTGTTTTCAATATATATAGTGTTTGTGACTGAGTGCGTCAGTGTGAGTGAGTGTGTGTGTGTGTGTGACTGAGTGTGTGGTACATAAATTAGTGTACATATATGTTAATAATAGTATCAATTGATAGTAAGTGTATATATATAGTCATACATTAATGTATATAGAAATGTATATATTAATGCATTGTATATATACAATTATGCACTTTACATACACACAAATCAGTATATACACATCACATATATATAGACAGAACACTCACACACTCACTTATAATAATGTATTTTTAACACACTAATAACTGTATATAAAGTTGATAACTAATGTTATGTAACGATAATTGCATCAGTAAATAAATATACACTGAAAACAAGGATATACATTGCTATACATCAATACGTATACAAATTGTGCTAATAACTATATATAACACTGCTAATAAGTGTTTACATGGTTTTATGCATTAGTGTATATATAAACCGTTTATACATATGCATATGAGTGTGCGTATATAAATATCAGTGTACATATACGCTAATAACTGTATAAACTGATAATAAGAGTCCTCATGGTCATATATATCAATATTTAAGGGTGTATGTGCGTGTGCATAACAATGTATATATATAACTGATTACAAGTTTATACATACACGAATAAACATATCAGTATATACATTTCGTATATATATACACAAACAACTAATGAGTGTCTATATAGTCATATATATCAGTGTATATAGAATGCATATATTAGTGTATACATACATAGTATATACGCACTTATCAACGTGTAAGGGTGCATGTATGTGTACATACCAGTGTACATATACATTAATAATTGTACTTAACAGATAAAAACAACTGTATACATACATATGTAAACATATAGTATATACATATCGTATATATACACACATCAGTCCACACAGAACACGCATATGTGTAGAATATATATCTGTGAGTGTGAGTGTGAGTGTGAGTGTGAGTGTGTGTTTGTGTGTATATAAGTGTGTGTGTGGTATATAAATTAGAAAACATATAGGTTACTAACTGTATAAAATGATAATAAGTATATATATATTGTCATATACATCAATGTATATAGAAACGTATATATTTTAACACACTAATAACTGTATATATATAGTTATGCATTTTACACACTATGCACTTTACATACAAACATATCAATATATACTCATCGCATCTATACAGACATCACACACACACACATATTAATATTATTTTTACACACTAATAACTATATATATAGCTGATAACTAATGTGCGAGTGTGAGTGTGAGTGTGACTGTGACTGTGAGTGTGTGTGTGTGAGTATGAGTGTGAGTGTGAGTGTGAGTGCGAGTATGTGCGTGTGGTGTGTGTGCATGTGTGTAAAGAAAAAGTTAGTAAAATTGCAAACCACAAGTCAAGCTCTAAAAAATTCACTAAATATTTGCATGAATGAAGCAAAAGTGTGTGTGCTAAGAAAACGATACTTAATAAAATTGCAAACCACAAGTAAAGCTCCAAAAATTTCACTCCATATTTGCATGAAAGAAGCAAAAGCAGTCCTATAATAGAGAAGAAAAAACCATCAAGCAGATCAAGCTTGCAATATCAAGATCTCAATATCGAATAATGTAAAGAGATCCACCTCTATGATAAGTTGCTTTCATGCTTGTTGATTTACAAGAAAACTCAATGAAAATGAAGCTCATCAATAATAGAAAACAAGTACAAATAAGATAACAAATTTACATGGACTATCACAATAGGGTATTTAGCATACCCAATTCATCAAGAGAAGAAACTCATTCTTATGCCTAATTCTACACAAAGTAATAAGGAATTTCGCCAAGGCTAATCAAATTACAGGTGATAGTATATATATTTGTTAGTGTGAGTGTGAGTGTGAAAGAAGCAAGAGCACTAATATATCACTCCATATTTGCATGAAAGAACCAAGAGCAGTGCTATACTACAGAAGAAAGAACCATTAAGCAAATCAAGCTTGCAAGATCAAGATCTCAAATATCGAATAACGTAAAGAGATCCGCCTCGACGACAAATTGCTTTCATGCTTGTCGATTTACAGGAAAACTCAACGAAGATGAAGCTCATCAATAATAATTAAAACAAGTACAAATAAGATAACAAATTTACATGAACTATCACAATAGGGTATTTAGCATACCCAATTCATCAAGAGAAGAAACCCATTCTTATGCCTAATTCTACACAAAGTAATAAGGAATTTCGCCAAGGCTAATCAAATTACAGGTGATAGTATATATATATATTTGTCAGTGTGAGTGTGAGTGTGAGTGTGAAAAAAACAAGAGCAGTAATATATCACTCCATATTTGCATGAAAGAAGCAAGAGCAGTGTTATACTATAGAAGAAAGAACCATTAAGCAAATCAAGCTTGTAAGATCAAGAATCTCAAATATCGAATAACGGAAAGACATCCGCCTCGATGACAAATAGCTTTCATGCTTGTTGATTTACAGGAAAACTCAACAAAGATGAAGCCCATCAATAATAATAAAAAAATATACAAATAAGATAAAAAATTTAGACGGACTATCACAATTGGGTATCTAGCATACCCAATTCATCAAGAGAAGAAACCCATTCTTATGCCAAATTCTATACAAAGTAATATGGAATTTCGCCTAGGCTTATCAGATTAGAAGTGATAGTAAATATATATCTGTGAATGTGAGTGTGAGTGTGAGTGTGAGTATGTCAGTGTATGTGTGTGTGACTATGAGTATGAGTGTGAGTGTGAGTGTATGTGTATGTAGTTTATAAATCAATGTACATATACGTTAATAAATTTATAAACTGATAATAACTGTATATATAGTCATATACATATCGTATATATACACAATAGTCTATACGCAACACACATATATGCATAGTATAAATATCTGAGTGTGAGTGTGAGTGTGTAAGTGTGAGTGTGCGTGAGTGAGTGCGAGTGTGAGTGTGCGTGTAAATGTGAGTGTGAGTGTGAGTGTGAGTATGAGTGAGTGTGTGTGTGAGTGTGAGCGTGAGTCTGAGCGTGAGTGTGAGTGTGAGTGTGAGTGTAAATGTGAGTATGTGTGTAAGTGTGAGTGTGAGTGTTAATGTGATTGTGAGTGTGAGTATGAGTGTGTGCAGTATATAAATCAGTATACATATATGTTACTGACTGTATAAACTGATAAAAAGTGTATATATGGTCATATACATCAATGTTTATAGAAATGTACATATTATGGTCATATAATGCACTGTATATATATAGTTATGCCTTTTACACATACACACATATCAGTATATATACATACACACACACACATGTCAATGTATTTGTACACACAAATAACTATATATAGAGCTAATAACTAATGTTTTGTATGGTTATATGCATTAGTATATAAAAATACACTGAAAAAAATGATAAACATTGCTATACATCAATACATACACAAATTGAGCTAATAACTGTATATATCACTAATAAACGCTTTATACATATACATATGAGTGTACGAATATACATATGAGTGTACATATGTACTAGCAACTGTATAAACCGAAAATAATTATCTATATGGTCATAAATATCAGTGTATAAAGAAATGTATGTATGCACTATCAATTCGTAGGAGTGCATGTGCGTCTACATATCATTCTATATATAATTGATAGCAAGTTTATACATACGCGTATAAACAAATCAGTATATACATATCGCATACATGCACACTATATATATATATAAACTGCTAATAAGTGTCTATATGGTCATAAATATCAGTGCATATAAAATGCATTTATTGGTATATACATACACAATATATATATTTATACTGGTTTATAACTGATAGCAAGCAACTGTATACATACACACATAAAGATATCAGTATACACATATCGTATATATACACACATCAACCAATTCACAACATGCATATATGTATAGTATAAATATCTGTGAGTGTGAGTGTGTGTGTGTGAGTTGTGAGTGTGAGTGTATAAGCGTGAGTGTGAGTGTGTGTGTGAGTGTGAGTGTGAGTGTGAGTGTGAATGTGAATGTGAGTGTGTGAGTCCATGAGTGTGTGTGTGTGTGTGTGAGTGTGAGTGTGAGTGAGTGTGTGTATGTGTAAGTGTGAGTGTGAGTGTGAGTGTGAGTGTGAGTGTGAGTGTGAGTGAGCATGTGTGTATGTGTGAGTGTGAGTGTGAGTGTGAGTGTGCGTGTGAGTGAGTGAGTGTGAGTGTGAGTGTGTGTGAGAGTTTGTGTGTGTGTGTGTGTGTGTGATTGTTAGTGTCAGTGTGAGTGAGAGTGAGAGTGAGAGTGAGAGTGAGAGTGTTAGCATGAGTGAGACTGCAAGTGAGAGTGAGTATGTATGTGAGTGTGAGTGTGAGTGTGAATATGAGTGTGAGTGTAAGTGTGAGTGTCAGTGTATAGAATTGTATGTGTTAATGTATACATACATACTTACACAATATATATGCATTTATCAACAAGTAAGGGTGTATTTACGTGTGCACATCACTGTATATCATTGATAATTATATATAACTGATAACAATCAAGCATATTACACGCATAAACATATCGTATATATACACACATCAGTCCATACACAATACGCATATATGTGTAGTAGTATATATATATGTGTGTGTGTGTGTGTAGAATATAAATCTATGTACATATACGCTATGAATTGTATAAATTGATAATCAGTGATATATACGTTGATTTGTGCACGCACATGCACCATTACGTATTGATAAATTCATACATACATTTCTATATACACTGATATATAGGACCATATAGACACTTATTATCAGTTTATACAGTTATTAGCGTATATGTACACTGATATGTATATACGCACACTCATGTTCATATATATAAAGTGTTTGTTTATACACTAATGTATAAAACCATGTATTACTTATTATGTGTGATAAATACAATAACTAGCATAATTTATGTACATATTAATGGATAACAATACATACTATTGTTTTCAGTATATCTACTGATGCATATAACCATATAATAGATTAATTATCAGCTATATATACAGTTATTAATATGTAAAAAATACATTGATATTTATGTATGCGTATGTGATGTGTGTATATATACGATGTATAATAACATGTGTGTATGTCTAAACTGCAAAACTGTATATATACAGTGCACTAATATAAACATATCAATATACATTGATGTATCTTACTATATATACATTTATTATCAGTTTATACAGCTATTAGCGTATATGTTTACTGCTTTATATACTACACAAACACACACACATATACATATACATCTATATATATATACTGCACATATATGCGTGTTGTGTATAGACTGTTGTGAGTATATGTACGATTTGTAAATACTTATATGTTTATGCATGTACTTATACAATTGCTTGCCATCTGTTATATACAATTATCAATGTATATACACACTGATATGCGCACGTACAAGCACCTATCAACGCGTCTCTATGATTATACATATCTATGTGTATAGAATGCATATATTAGTGTATACATATATTGTATATATGCACTTATCAACGCGTAAAGGTGTATGTACATGCGCTTATCAATGTAAATCTACATTGATAATTGTATATAATTGATAGCACGCAAGTGTATACAGACACGCATAAACATATCGTATATATACACACACCAAACCATACACAACACGCATATATGTGTAGCATATATATATATACATATATATATATGTATGTGTGTGCGTGTGTGTGTGTTTGTGTATGTAGTATATAAATCCATATACATATACATTATTAATTGTATAAACTGATAATCAGTGATATATACCCTCTTTTTCATTTAAGGCCACCCATGAGGAAAAAAGAGAAGCACTAATGAGGGTTTTCAAAGTTCGAATACACACAATATAGCCCCTTTCAGAACCAGGTATCCATATCTAGAGAAAGGGTGCCCCTCCCGAGGACCACCTGTTCGCTGGTAAATAATCCTCGGTCTAACCGATGCACCCAATCCAGCACCCAAAAACTGGACATCATGGTCTCTCGAATAAAAACTACATTGATACGTGTGTGTGTGATGTTTGTATAGATAACGTATGTGTGTTTGTGTAAAGTGCATATTTATATATATACAGTGTATTAATATATACATTTCTATATACATTAATGTTTATGACCATATATATACACTTATTATTTGTTTATATAGTAGCTTGCTATCAGTTATATACAATTATCAATGTATATATATACACTGATATGGGTATGCACATGCACCCTAACAAGTTGATAAGTGCATATATATTGTGTATGTATACACTAATTAATACACGTATTTTATACACATCAGATAATATACATGTACGTATCAATGTGCGTGGGGATCGCAGTGTATATATACATTGATAATTGTATATGACTGATAGCAAGCAACTGTGTACATACATGCATAAACATATGAGTATATATATATCGTATATATACAGACATCAAGCCATACATAACACGCACATATGTGTAGTATATATATCTGTGAATGTGAGTGTGAGTGTGTGTTTGTGTGTGAGTGAGTGTTTAACGATTGTGTGAGTGTGTGTGTGTGGTATATAAATCAATGGACATATACGTTAATAACTGTATAAATTGATAATAAGTGAACATATGGTTATATACTTCAATGTATATAGAAATGCATATATTAATGCATTGTTTATATACAATTATACACTTTACACATACACACATATCAGTATACACATATCATATATATACAGACATCACACACACACAGAGCAAAGTATTTTTTACACACTAATAACTATATATATAACAGATAACTAATGTATTGTATTGTAATATGCATTAGTATAACTAATGTATAGCAGATAACTAATGTATTATATGGTTATATACACTGAAAAAAATGATATATATTGCTTACATCAATACGTATAGAAATTGTGCTGATCACTATATATATCACTGATCATAAGTATATACATGGTCTTATACATTAGTTTAAATATATACCGTCTAGACATATGCATATGAGTGTGTGTATAAACATATCAGCGTATATATAAGCTAATAACTGTATAAATTAATGTATTGTATGATCATATATATAAATATAAATAGAAATGTATGTATGCACTATCAATGCGTAAGGGTGCATATGCATACGTATTTCAATGTATATATACATTGATAATTATATATAACTGATAGCAAACATATATACACGCATAAATATATCAGTATATACATATCGTATATAAACACACATCAGTCTATACACAACACATATGTGTAGCATATATTTTTGTGATTGTGATTGTGATTGTGAGTGAGTATGAGTGTGAGTGTGAGTGTGAGTGTGAGTGTGAGAGTGTGAGTGAAAGTATGAGTATGAGTGTGAGTGTGTGAGTGTGAGCATGAGTGTTAATGTGAGTGTGTGTATCTGTAGTATATAAATCAGTATACATATACGTTAATAACTGTATAAACTAATAATAAATGTGTATATAGTCATACACCGCAATGTATATAAATATGTATATATTAGTGCACTATATATAGACAATTTTTACTTTACACACAAACATATCAATATATACACATCATATAGATACAGACATCACATACATCAATGTATTTTTTACACACTAATAACTGTATGTAGCTGATAACTAATGTGTAATATAGTTATATGCATCAATATATATATATATATACACTGAAAGCAATGATATATATTGCTATACATCAATATGTACACAAATTGTGTTAATAGTTGTATATATCACTGATAATAAGTATATACATGGTCTTATACATTAGTCTATACATAAACCTTTTATACGTATACATATGAGTTTGCGTATATATATATCAATGTTCATATACGCTAAGAATCGTATAAACTGATAATAAATGTCTATATGGTCATATATATCAGTGTGTAAAAAAATGTACGTATGTACTAGCAATACGTAAAAGTGCATGTTTGTGCGCATATCAGTGTATAAATAATTGATAGCAAGTTTATGCATACATGCACAAACGTATTAGTATATACACACACTACATATATATAAATTGATAATAAGGGTCTATATGGTTAAATACATCAATGTATACAGAATGCATGTATTAGTGTATACATACACAGTACATATGCACTTATCAACACATAAAGGCACTTGTGCATGCGCATACCAGTGTATATAAATATTGATAATTGTATATAACTGACAACAAGCAAACTATATATATGCAAGCATAAACCTATCAGTATATACATGTCGTATATATAGACACATCAATTTATACACAACATGCACATATGTATAATATATATAACTGAGCGTTAGTGTGAATGTGAGTGTAAGTGTGAATGTGCGAGTGTGAACGTGAGTGTGAGTGTGTGTGTGTGTGTGAGTGAGTGAGTGAATGTGTCAGTGTGAGAGTTTGTGTGAGTGTGAGTGTGACCGTGTGTGTAGTATATATATCAATGTGAGTGTGTGTATAGTATATATACATATATCAGTGTTCGTATACGTTAATAACTGTATAAACTTATAATACGTGTATATTTGGTCATATACATCAATGTACCTAGAAATGTATATATTAGTACATTGTATATATACAGTTATGCACTTTACACACACATATAAGGATATGCACATCATATATATACATTAATCCAGCACACACACACATATCAAATGTATTTTATACACCCTGATAACTGTATATATAGTTGATAACTAATGTATTGAAAGGCTATATGCATCAGTATATATATATACACTGAACACAATGGTATATATTGTTATCCATTAATACGTACACCAATTGTGCTAATAATTGTATATATCATTGATAATAAGTATATATGTAGTCTTATACATTAGTGTATATATAAACCGTTTGTACATATGTATTTGAGTGTGCATATATACATATCAGTGTACATATACGCTAATAATTGTATATGAATATATTAGTGTAAATCGAACTATATGAAATGCATAAGGATGCATATGTATGCGCATATCAGTGTATATAAAAATGATAGCAACTTATACATACACGTATAACTATATCAGTATATACATAGCATATATACACACTATATATATATATAATCAGCAAATACATATCTATATGATCATATATATCAGTGTCTATAAAATGCATCTATTAGTGTACACATACACAGTATAGATGCACTTATCAACGCCTAAAGGTGCCTGGATGTGTATACCAATGTATATATACTTTGATAATTGTATCTAATTGATAGCAAGCAAATATAACATACACGCATAAACATATCAGTACATACATACCGTATATATATACACATCAGCGTAAGGGTGCATGTACATGCACGTAGCAGTGTATATACATTGATAATTGTACATAACAGATAGAAAGCAACTACATACATACAGACATAAACATATCAGTTTATACATATCATATAAATACATACATTACTCCACACACAACACGTATATATGTGCAGTATATATATTTGAGTGTGAGTGTGAGTGTGAATGTGTATGTATGTTTGTAAATGTGAGTGTGAGTGAGTGTGTGTGTGTGTAAATGTGAGTGTGTGGTGTGTAGTATATAAATCAGGGTACATATACGTTGATAATTGTATAAACTGATAATAAGTGCATATATCAATATATATTGAAAGGTTAAATGCATCAGTTTATATATATACTCACATCAGTCAATATATAACACGCACATATGTCTAGTATATATATCTGAGAGTGTGAGTGTTAGTGTGATTGTGTGTGTGTGAGGTGTGTGTGTGAGTGAATGTAAGTGTAAGTGTAAGGGTGAGTGTGGGTGTGAGTGAGTGAATGTAAGTGTAAGTGTAAGTGTAAGTGTGAGTGTGGGTGTGAGTGTCTACGTGTGTAAGTGTGAATGAGTGAGTGTGAGTGTGTGTGAATGAGTGAGTGTGAGTGTGTGAATATGAGTGTTGGTGTGAGTGTGAGTATGAGTGTTAGTGTGAGTATATATATACACACCGAAAACAACGGTATATATTGTTATACATCAATACGTATATATATCACTGACAATAAGTATATACATGGTCTTATACATTAGTGTATATATAAACCCTTTAAACACATGAATATGAATGTACGTATATATATATCAGCGTACATATACGCTAATAACTATAAAAACTGATAAAAAGTGTCCATATGGTCATTTATATCTGTCTATATAAAAATATAGGTAAGCACTATCAATGCGTAAGGGTGCATATATGTATGTATATCAGTGTATATATAACTGAAAGCAAGTTTATACATAAACGTATAAGCATATCAGTATATGGATATCGTGTCTATACACACTATATATAAATATAAACTACTAATAAGTACATGGAATGTACATTCGTGCACATATACGTGCGTATATACTTTGATAATTGTATATAACTAAAAGCAAGCAACTGTATACATAGTATATACATATCGTATATATGTGTATATATATACACACATTAGTCCGTACACAACACGCATATATGTGTAATATATACATCTGTGAGTATGAGTGTGAGTGTGAGTGAATGTGAGTGTGCGAGTGTGAGTGTGAGTGTAAGTGTGAGTGTCAGTGTCAGTGTCAGTGTCAGTGCGTGTGTGTGTGTGTGGGTGTAGTATATAACTCAGTATACATATATACCTTCATAACTGTATATGCACTAATCAACGCGCAAGGGTGTATGCATGCGCATATTAGTTTATATATACATTGATAATTGTAAATAACTGATAACAAGCAACTGTATACATAAATGCATAAATATATCAGTATATATATATCATATATATACGCACATCAGTCCATACACAACATGCATATATATGTAATATATATATATATATATATATATATATATATACATATATATATATATATCTGTGAGTGTGAGTGAGATGTGAAGGTGTGTGAGTATGAGTGCACGTGTGTGTGTGGGTATATAGATGTAATATATAAATCATTGTACATATCGTATATAAACACACATATATGTGTAATATATATATCTGAGTATGTGACTGTGAATATGGGTGTGTGTGTGTGAGTGTGAGTGTGAGTGGAAGTGTGAGTACGTGTGTGTGTGGGTGTAGTATATAAATCAGTATACATATATGTTCATAACTGTATATATACAGTTATGCATTCCACACATACACATATATCAGTATGTACACATTGTCTATACAGACATCACACACACATCAATGCATTTTTACACACTAATAACAATATATATAGCTGATACCTAATGTATACATAAACATATCAGTATATACATATCATATATATACAAATATCAAAATACACAACAAACATATGTGTGTAGTATATATATATTTATGTATATGACCATATATACACTTATAATCAATTTATACAGTTATTAACGTTTATGTATATATATATATATACTATACATATATGCGTGTTGTGTATGGACTGATGTAGGTATATTTACGATATGTTTATGCGTGCATGTATACACTTGTTTGCTATCAGTTATATACAATTATACAGGTATATATATACTGATAAACGGACGTAGATGCACCTTTATGCGTTGATAAGTAAATATATATTGTGTATGTAAGTATGCAGAATACATGTATTCTATATACACTGATATATATGATAATATAGACACTTATTAGTATACAGTATTTAATATACGATATGTATATACTGATATATTTATTCATGTATGTATACACTTGCCATCAGTTACATATACAGTGTTTATATATTTGATATGTATATACTGATATATTTATGCGTGTACGTATACACTTGCTATCCGTTATATATACCTTGATATGCACACGCACATGCATCTTTATTATGCATTGATAAGTTCATACATACATTACATATACATTGATATATATGACCTTTCAGACACTTATTATCAGTTTATCAGTTATTAGCTTATATGTACACTGATATGTATATACACACACTCATATACGTATGTATAATGTATAAGACCATGTATAAACTTAATATCAGTGATACATAATTATTAAAACAATTTGTGTACATACCGATGTCTAGCAATACATACCATTGTTTTCAATGTTATATACTGATGCATATAACCATACAATACATTAGTTGTGTGAGTGAGTATGAGCGAGTGTATGTCTGTGAGTGAGTGAATGTGTCCATGTGAGTGTGTGTGTGTGTTCGTGAGTGTGTCTGTAAGTGTGACCGTGTGTGAGTGACATATATATTGACTATAGTATAAACTGATAATAAGTGTATATATACGGTTATGCACTTTACACATACACACATATCAATATATACACATCATATATATACAGACATAACGCTCACACACTCACATATAACATTGTATTTTTAATACACAAATAACTGTATATAAAGCTGATAACTAATGTTATGTAACGATAAATGCATCAGTAAATAAATATACACTGAAAACAATGGTATGCATTGCTATACATCAATACGTACACAAATTGTGCTAATAACTATATATAGCACTGATAATAAATGTTTACATGGTTTTATACATTAGTGTATATATAAATCGTTTATACATATCCATATGAATGTACGTATTTACATATCAGTGTACATATACGTTAATAAATGTATAAACTGATAATAAGAGTACATGGTCATATATATCAATGTAAATAAAAATATATGTGTGCACTATCAACACTAAAGGGTGCATGTGCGTACCCATAACAATGTATATATAACTGATAACAAGTTTATACATACACGAATAAACATATCAGTATATACATATTGTATACATATACACACTGTATATATAATCTAAACAGCTAATGAGTGTTTATATGGCAATATATATCAGTGTAAATAGAATGCACGTATTAGTATATACATATACAGTTATGAACTTATCAACGCGTAAAGGTGCATGTACGTGTACATACAAGTGTACATATACATTTATAATTGTACTTAACAGATACAAAACAACTGTATACATACATGCATATACGTATAGAATATATATCTGAGTGTGAGTGTGTGTGAGTGTAAGTGTGAGTGTGTGTCTACATGTGTGTGTGAGTGAGTGTGTGACCGTGTGTCAGTGAGTGTGAATGTGAGTGTATGAGTGGGTGTGTTTAGTATATAAATCGATGTACATAAACGTTAATAATTGTATAAACTGATAATAATATATATGGTCATATACATCAATATATATAGAAATCTACATATTAGTGCACTATATATATACAATTTACACATGCACACATATCAAAATATACACATCGTATATATATAGACATCACGCACGCACACACACATATCAACGTATTTTTTACACGCTAATAACTGTATATATAGCTGATAACTAACGTATTGTACGGTTATATGCATCAGTATATATATATATATATATATATATATATATATATATATATATATATATATATATATATATATATATATATATATATATACACTGAAAATAATAGTATATACTACTATACATCAATACATACACAAATTGTGCTAATAACTTTATGTACCACTGATAATAAAGTATATACATGGTCTTATACATTGGTGTACACATAAACCGTTTATACATATGCACATGAGTGTGCAAATAAACATATCACTGTATATATACGTTAATAACTGTATAAACTGATAAGGGTGTGTATATATAAATGTTTGTATGCACTATCAATGCGTAATGGTACATGTGTATATGCATATCAGTGTATATATAACTGATTGCAAGTTTATACATACATGCATAAACACTTCAGTATATACATGTCGTATATATACACACTGTATATATATACAAACTGATAATAAGGGTCTATATGGTCATATATATCAGTCTATATTATAAACATAAACAGTATATATGCACTTATCAACACGTACGAGTGCATTTGAGTGGGAATATCATGTGTATACAAACATTGATAATTGTATATAACTGCTAGCAATCAACTATATAAAATGAAGCTTGCAAGATCAAGATCTCAAATATGAATAACATAAAGAGATCTGCCTCGATGAAAAGCTGCTTTCATTGTTGTTGATTTACAAGCAAATTCGATGAAGATGAAACTCATCAACAATAAGAAAAACAAGTATAAATAAGAAAAAAAAATTAGATATTCTATCATAATTGGGTATTTAGCGTACCCAATTCATCAAGAGAAGAAGCCCGATCTTATGCCTAATTCTATGCAAAGAAATACGAAATTTTGCCTCGGCTTATTTGATTGGAGGTGATAGCCACAGTGTGTGTATGTGGGAGTGTGCGTATGTGTGAGTGTGAGTGTGAATGTGAGTGTGAGTGTGAGTGTGAATGTGAGTATGTGGGTATGTAGTACACAAATCAGTGTACATATACTATAGAAACTAATAATAAAATGAAGCTTGCAAGATCAAGATCTCAAATACGAATAACATAAAGAGACCTGCGTCGATGATAAGCTGCTTTCATTCTTGTTGATTTACAAGCAAACTTGATGAAGATGAAACTCATCAACAATAAGAAAAACTAGTATAAATAAGAGAAAAAAATTAGATGGTCTATCATAATTGGGTATTTAGCGTACCCAATTCATCAAGAGAAGAAGCCCATTCTTATGCTTAATTCTATGCAAAGAAATATGAAAATTTGCCTCGTCTTATTACTATATAAACTAATAATAAGTGTATATACTATATAAACTAATAATAAGTATATCTGGTCATATACATCAATGTATAAAGAAATGTATATATTAACGAACTATATACATACAGTAATGAACTTTATACATACACATCAGTATATACATATCGTATATATACAGATATCACACACATAAATATCAATGTATTTTTTACAAACTAATAACTGTATATACAGTTGATAACTAATGTATTGTACTATGCATCAGTATATATATATACACTGAAAACAATGGTAGATATTGTTATACGTCAATACGTACACAAAAATTGCTCCTAACTGTATATATCACTGATAAAAAGTATATACATGGTCTTATACATTAGTGTATATCTAAACTATTTATATATAGACATATGAGTGTGCATTTACATATCAACGTACATATACGCTAATAACTGCATAAAGTGATAATACGTGTCTATATGGTCATATATATCAGTGTCTATAGAAATGTATCTGTGAACTATCAACGCCAAAGGGTGTATCTCCATGCGTATATCAGTGTACATATCAGTATATACACGCATAAACATATCAGTATATACATATCGTATATATACACACTGTATATATTATATATAAACTGCTAATAAATATCTATAAGGTAAAGAGATCTGCGTCAATGATAAGTTGCTTTCATGCTTGTTGATTACAAGCAAACTCGATAAAGATGAAGCTCATCAATAATAATAAGAACAAGTTCAAATAAGATAAAAAATTTAGATGGATTATCACAATTGGGTATTTAGCATACCCAACTCATCAAGAGAAGAAACCATTCTTATGCTTAATTCTATACATAGTAATATGGAATTTCGCCTCAGCATATCTGATTATAGGTGATAGCCAGAAGCAGTGATTCAAAAAGTGGACCGCTTAGCGCCTAGGCAGGCACCCAACGCCCAACCCAAGGCCTGCTCCCCACTTAGGCGGTATGGAACCCACCTAGGCAGGCGCTCGCCCAAAGGTGGAAATTCCTTTTTTTTTTAAGTTGACAAAAATTGATCAAGACATCACCCATTGATATTAGATTTAAGTTTTGATGTTTTATAAATCTATTGGGAGGTTTTTTAGAAAATTTTGAGTCCTTAAAAGCATCTTTGACTGGGCAACCTTGTTGGATTTGACTGGGCCGCCTAGGTTCTAAGCGCCCCCTTCTAGGCGCTGGGCGTCCTAGACCTCCCAGGCCGCCTAGCACCCACCTAGCGCTTTCTGAAACACTGGCCAGATGATATAATGCCCAGCTTTAATACCCAATTTTATCACAGTTTGAAAAATTGTATCTGCAAGGAAAAGTCATTCAAAGGGAAGATAATGATTCGAATAGAAAGAATTGAGAGGAAAATAATAAAAATTAGCAAGGGGGATTGGTTAATTCTCCTTTCTCGCTGCAACAGCCACCTGTGAATTCATATACATATCAACGTACATATACGCTAATAACTGTAAAAACTGAGAAAAAAAGTGTCTATATGCACTATCAATGCGTAAGGGTGCATGTACGAGAGCATATTAGTGTATATGTTTGTGACTGTGTTTGTGTTTATGTTTGTGAGTGTGAGTGTGAGTGTAAATGCGTGTGTAGTATATAAATTAATGTACATATACATTAATATATGTATAAATTGAAAATAAGTGTTTATATGGTCATTTACATCAATATATATATATCAGTGTACATATACATTAATACATGTATAAATTGAAAATAAGTGTACATATGGCCATTTACATCAATGTATATAGATCAGTGTACATATACGTTAATACATGTATAAATTGAAAATAAATGTATATATGGCCATTTTTATACATAATAAAATTGTAAACCACAAGTAAAGCTTCAGAAAATTCAATTCATATTTGCATGAAAGAAGCAAGAGTGTGTGTGCTAAGAAAAAATTATATAATAAAATTACAAACCACAAGTAAAGCTCTAAAAAATACACTCCTTATTTGCATGAAAGAAGTAAGAGCAGTACTATACTAGAGAAGAAAGAACCATTAAGCAAATCAAGCTAGCAAGATCAAGATCTCAAATATCGAATGACGTAAGGAGATCCGCTAGATGATAAGTTGCTTTCAGGCTTGTTGATTAATAAGAAAACTCAATGAAGATGAATCTCAACAATAATAATAAAAACAAGCACAAATAAGATAAAAAATTAACATGGATTATCACAATTGGGTATTTAGCATACCCAATTCATCAAGAGAAGAATTCCATTCTTATGCCTAATTCTATACAAAGTACAATGGAATTTCGCGAGGCATATCAGATTAAAGGTGATAGTATATATATTTGTGAGTATCAGTGTGATAGTAAGTGAGTGAGAGTGAGTGTGAGTGTGAGTGTGATTGTGAGTGTGTGTGTGTGAGTGCGAATGTGTATGTATGAATGTGAGTATGAGTGTGAGTGTGAGTATGAGTGTGAGTGCGTGTGTGTAGTACAAAAATATACACTGATTTTTATACTACACACACGGACTCACACTCAGTGTACGTATACGCCAATAAAGGCATAAACTGTATAAACTGATAATATTCGTTAATAACTGTATAAACTGATAATAAGAGTCTACATAGTAATATATATCAGTATATATAAAAATGTATGTACGCACTATCAATGCGTAAGGATGCATGTGCATGCACATATCAGTGTTTATAGATAGCAAGTGTATACGTAATAAACATATCAGTATATGCATATATAGACACACTGTATATATATATATATAGACTATTAATAATATATATAGAATGCATGAATTAGTATACACATACATAATATATATGTACTTATCAACGCATAACGGTGCATGTGCGTGTGGCATATTTGTGTATATATACATTGATGATTGTATATATCTGATAGCAAGCAATTTTATATATACTCGCATAAACATATCGATATAAACACATCGTATATATGCATATACAGTCCATACACAACACGTAAACATGTATAATATATATATCTGTGAGTGTGTATGAGTGTGAGTGTGAGTGTGAATGTGTGTAAGTGTGTGTATGAATGAGTGTGAGTGGTGAGTGTGAGTGTAAGTGTGAGTGAGTGTGTGTAGTATATAAATTAATGTATATATACGTTAATACTGTATGAACTGATACATCAATATATATATAAATATATATTTTAGCGCATTGTATTGATATAGTTATGCACTTTACACATATACACATATCAGTATACACACATCAAATATATACAACCATCACACACACACACATATCAATGTATTTCTTATACACTAATAGCTGTATATACACTGAAAATAATGATAAATATTGTTATACATCCATGCGTACAAATTGTTCTAATAATTGTATATATCACTGATAATAATAATACATGGTCTTGTACATTAGTGTATATATAAACCCTTTATACATGTACATATGAGTGTACATATATAAATATCAGCGTACATATATCAGTATATACATATCGTATATATGCACACATCAATCCATACACAATACGCATATATGTGTAGTATATATATCAATCCATACACATTACGCATATATGTGTAGTATATATATCTGTGAGTATGAGTGTGAGTGTGACTGCGACTGCGAGTGTGAATATGAGTGTGAGTGTGACTGCGACTGCGACTGCGAGTGCGAGTGTGAGTGTGAGTGTGAGTGTGAGTGAGTAAGTGAATGTGTGTGTGAGTGAGTGTGTGTGTGTGCGTGAGTGTGAGTGTGAGTGTGAGTGTGAGTTTGAGTCTAAGTGTGTGTGAGTAGTATATAAATCAGTATACTTATACGTTAGTAACTGTATAAAGTGATAGTAAGTGTATATATAGCCATATACATAAATATATATAAAAATGTATATGTTAGTGCACTGTATATAGACAATTATGCACTTTATACATACATATCAATAAATACACATCGTATATAAACAGACATCACACACACATCAATATATTTTTTACACACTAATAACCCTTTATATATAACAGATAACTAATGTCTTGTATGTGTACACTGATACATGCATTCTATCTACATTAATATATATGACTATAGAGACATTTATTAGCAGTTTATATAGATATATACAGCATGTATATATAAGATACATATATACTGATATGTTTATGTGTGTATGTATAAACTTACTATCAGTTACATATACACTGATATGTACACACACATGCACCCTTATGCATTGGTAGTGCATACGTACATAACTGATTGATAAATACGACCATATAGACACTTTTTATCCGCTATATATACAGTTATTAGTGTTTAAAAAATACATTCATGTGTGTGTGTGTTAAGTGCATAACTGTATCTATATAGTGCATTAATATATACATTTATATATACATTGACATATATGACCATATATACAGACACTAATGATGTTTATACAGCTATTAATGTGTCTATATATACTGATTTATGTACAATGATGTTTATACGTGTGTTTACACTTGCTATTAGTTATATATACGTCGATATGCGCACGCATGTGCATCTTTACGCAATGATAAGTTCATACATACATTTCTAGATACACTGATATATATGGACACTTATTATCAGTTTATACAGTTATTAGCGTATATGTACATATCAACGCATAGTCATATGCATATGTATAAAGAGTTCATACAAATACTAAATTATAAGACTGTCTATACTTATTTTCAATGATATATACAGTTATTAGAACAAACATGTCATATATATACACACATCAGTCTATACACAACACGCATATATGTGTAGTATATCTATATATATATATATATATATATATATATATATATATATATATATATATATATATATATATATATATATATATATATATATATATATATATATATATATATATATATGTAGTACATATATATATATGTGTATCTATTTATAGTCATACATGAAGTATGTGATAATGCTTTAGATCATATGTTGTGGACCTAGTTATAGGCATTTTAGAGTCCTGCATCACGGACCATATAATAAACAGTATAGAGTCATATATCATCGATAGTTGAAGCCCTATAAAGTTGTGCCTTAGGCCTATATATATATATAATAAGTGTCTATATGGTCACATATTTCAGTGTATATAGAATGCATGTACTAATGTATATATACACAGTATATATGCACTTATCAAGGAGGTAGGGGTGCATGTGCATGAGCATAGCAGTGTATATATATATTCATAATTGTATATAACTGATAACAAGCAATGATATACACGTATAAACATATCAGTTTATACATATCGTATAAATACTCACATCAGTCCATATATAACATACACATATGTGTATTATATATATATGGGAGTGTGAGTGTTAGTGTGAGTGTGTGTGTGTGAGTGTGAGTGTGAATGTGTGTGTGTGTGTGAGTGTGTGTGAGTGAGTGTGTATGTGTGTGTATGTGTAAGAGTGTGAGTGTGTATGGGTGTAGTATATAAATCAGTGTACATATACGTTCGTAACTGTATAAATTGATAATAAGTGTATATATGATCATACACATCAATATATATAAAAATATATATATTAGTGCACTGTATATAAACAATTATGCACTTTACGTATACACACATATCAGTATATACACATCGTATATATACAGATATCACACACACACACACATCAATGTATTTTATACATACTAATAACTAATGTATTATATGGTTATATGCATATGTATATATATATATATACACTGAAAATAACGGTATATATTGCTATACATTAATACATAAACAAATTGTGTTAATAACTGTATATATCACTGATAATAAGTATATACATGGTCTTATACATTAATGTATATATAAACCCTTTAAACATATGAATAAGAGTGAGCATATATACATTTTGGTGGACATATATGCTAATAACTGTATAAACTGATAAAATGTGTCTATATGGTCATTTATATCGATCTATATAGAAATATATGTAAGTACTATCAATGCGTAGGGGTGTATGTGTGTGAGCATATCAGTGTATATATAACTGATAGCAAGTTTATACATAAACGTATAACCATATCAGTATATGCATATTGTATATATACACATTGTATATAAATATAAACTGGTAATAAGTACATGAAATGCATGTGCGTGCACATATGCGTGCGTATATACTTTGATATTTGTATATAACTGATAGCAAGCAACTGTATGCATAGACGCATAACTATATAAGTATATACATATCGTATATGTGTATTATAAACACACATCTGTCCATACACAACACGTATATATGTCCAATATATATATCTGAGTGTGAGTGTGAGTGTGAGTGTGAGTGTGTGAGTATGAGTGTGAGTGTGAGTGTGAGTGTGAGTGTCAGTGTGAGTGTCAGTGGGTATAGTATATAACTCAGTGTACATATATACCTTCATAACTGTATATGCACTAATTAATGCGTAAGGATGTATGTGCGTACGCATATCAGTGTATATATACATTGATAATTGTAAATAACTGATAGCAAGCAACTGTATATATAGGCGCATACATATGTCAATATATACATATTATATATATACACATCAGTCCGCACACAACACGCATATATATGTAATATATAGATATATCTTTGAGTGAGTGTGAGTGTGAATGTGAGTGTGTGAGTGAGAGTGTGAGTGCACGTGTGTGTGTGTGTGGGTATATGGATGTAGTATATAAATCTGTGTACATATCATAAACATGCACACATCAGTCCATACACAATACGCATATATGTGTAATATATATCTGTGAGTGTGAGTTTGACTGAGTGTGTGTGTGACTGAGTGAGTGTAAATGTGAGTACGTGTGTGTGTGGGTGTAATATATAAATCAGTGTACATATATGTTCATAACTGTATATATACAGTCATGCACTTCACAAATATATGTATATCAGTATATATACATATTCTATACAGACATCACACGCATATCAATGTATTTTTTATACACTAATAATAGTATATATAGCTAATACCTAATGTATACATACACGTATAAACATATCAGTATATACATATCGTATATATACAAACATCAAAATACACAACAAGCATATACGTGTATATATATATATTTATGTGTATGACCATATATACACTTATTATCAGTTTATACAGTTATTAACGTATATGTACACTGATTTATATACTACACACATTTATATATATACTACACATATATGCATGTTGTGTATGGACTGATGTAGGTATATTTACTATATATTTATGCGTGTACGTATACACTTACTCGCTATCAGTTATATACAATTATACATGTATATATATATACTGATATGCTCACGTAGATGCACCCTTACGCGTTGATTAGTAAATATATATTGTGTATGTAAGTATGTATATACATGCATTTTATATACACTGATATATATGATAATATAGATACTTATTAGCAGTTTATATGTATATATATACAGTGTTTAATATACTATATATATATACTGATACATTCATGCGTGTATGTAAACACTTACTGTCATTAACATATATAGTATTTATATATACGATATGTATATATCGATATATTTATGCGTGTATGTACACACTTGTTATCTGTTACATATACCCTGATATGCACACGCATATGCATCCTTATGCATTGATAAGTTCATACATATATTACATATACACTGATATATATGAGCATATAAACACTTATTATCAGTTTATCAGTTATTAACTTATATGTACACTGATATATATATACGCACACTCAAACGCATATGTATAATGTATAAGATAGTCTATCATAATTGGGTACTTAGCGTAGCCAATTCATCAAGAGAAGAAGCCCATTCTTATGCTGAATTCTATGTAAAGAAATATGAAATTTTGCCTCGGCTTAATAAGTGTATATACTATATAAACTAATAATAAGTGTATATCTGGTCATATACATCAATGTATAAAAAAATGTATCTATTAATGCACTATATACATACAGTAATGAACTTTATACATACACATCAGTATATACATATCGTATATATACAAATATCACACACACACATCAATGTATTTTTAAAAAACTAATAACTGTATATATAGCTGATAACTAATGTATAGTACTATGCATCAGTATATATATATACACTGAAAACAATGGTATATATTGTTATGCATCAATACGTATACAAAAATTGCATATACATATCAGTGTACATATACGCTAATAACTGCATAAAGTGATAATACGTGTCTATATAGTCATATATATCAGTGTATATAGAAATGTATCTGTGAACTATCAACGCGAAAGGGTGTATCTGCGTGTGTATATCAGTGTACATATAACTGCTAGAAAGTTTATATATACACGCATAAACATATCAGTATATACATATCATATATATACACACTGTATATATTATATAAAAACTGCTAATAAGTATCTACAAGGTAAAGAGATCCGCGTCGATGATAAGTTTCTTTCATGCTTGTTGATTACAAGCAAACTCGATGAAGATTAAGCTCATCAATAATAATAAGAACAAGTACAAATAAGATAAAAAAATTTAGATGGATTATCACAATTGGGTATTTAGCATACCCAACTCATCAAGAGAAGAAACTATTCTTATACCTAATTCTATATATAGTAATATGGAATTTCGCCTCAGCATACCTGATTATAGGTGATAGCCAGAAGCAGTGATTCAAAAAGCGGACCGCTTAGCGTAGCCAGGCACCCAACGCCCAGCCCAAGGGCTGCTCCCAACTTAGGCGATATGGAACCCACCTAGCCGGGTGCCCGCCCAGAGGTGGAAATTTCTTATTTTTTTAAGTTGGCAAAAATTGATCAAAACATCACCCATTGATATTAGATTTAAGTTTTGATGTTTTATAAATCTATTGGGAGGTTTTTTAGAAAATTTTGAGTCTTTAAAAGCATCTTTGACTGGGCATCCTTGTTGGATTTGACTGGGCCACCTAGGTTCTGGGCGCCCCCTCCTAGGCACTGAGCGTCCTGGACCCCCCAGGCCGCCTAGGACCCACCTAGCGCTTTTTGAAACACTGGCCAGATGAAATAATCTCCAGCTTTAATGCTTAATTTTATCACAATTTGAAAAATTGTATATGCAAGGAAAAGTCATTCAAAGGAAAGATAATGATTCGAATAGAAAGAATTGAGAGAAAAATAATAAACAATTAGCAGGGGGCTAGGTTAATTCACCTTTCTGGCTGCAACAGCCACATGTGCATTCATATACATATCGATGTACATATACGCTAATAACTGTAAAAACTGAGAAAAAGTGTCTATATGCGCTATCAATGCGTAAGGGTGCATATACAAGAGCATATAAGTGTATATGTTTGTGACTGTGTTTGTGTTCATGTTTGTGAGTGTGAGTGTGAGTATAAGTGTGTGTGTAGTATATAAATTAGTGTACATATACGTTAATACATGTATAAATCGAAAATAAGTGTTTATATAGTCATTTACATCAATGTATATAAATCAATGTACATATACGTTAATACATGTATAAATTGAAAATAAGTGTATATATGGCCATTTACATCAATGTATATAAATCAGTGTACATATACGTTAGTACATGTATAAATTGAAAATAAGTGTATATATGGCCATTTTTATACATAATAAAATTGTAAACCATAAGTAAAGCTTCAGAAAATTCAATCCAAATTTGCATGAAAGAAGCAAGAGTGTGTGTGTTAAGAAAAGATTATATAATAAAATTGCAAACCACAAGTAAAGCTCTAAAAAATACACTCTTTATTTGCATGAAAGAAGCAAGAGCAGTACTATATTAGAGAAAAAAGAACCATTAAGCAAATCAAGCTAGCAAGATCAAGATCTCAAATATCGATTGACGTAAGGAGATCCGCCTAGATGATAAGTTGCTTTCAGGGTTGTTGATTAACAAGAAAACTTGATGAAGATGAATCTCAACAATAATAATAATAAATAGCACAAATAAGATAAAAAATTAACATGGATTATCACAATTGGGTATTTAGCGTACCCAATTCATCAAGAGAAGAAACGTATTCTTGTGCCTAATTCTATACAAAGTAATATGGAATTTCACGAGGCATATCAGATTAAAGGTGATAGTATATATATTTGTGAGTGTCAGTGTGATTGTGAGTGAGTGTGAGTGTGTGTGAGTGTATGTGTGAGTGCGAATGTGTGTGTGTGAACGTGAGCGTGAGCGTGAGCGTGAGCGTGAGCATGAGTGTGAGTGCGTGTGTGTAGTATAAAAATCAGTGTACGTATACGCCAATAAAGGCATAAACTGTATAAACTGATAATATTCGCTAATAACTGTATAAACTGATAACAAGTGTCTATATAGTAATATATATCAGTATATATAGAAATGTATGTATGCACTATCAATACGTAAGGGTGCATGTGCATGCACATATCAATGTTTATAGCTAACAAGTGCATACATAATAAACATATCCGTATATGCATATCTTATATAGACAGACTGTATATATATATATATATATATATATATATATATATATAAACTATTAATAATATATATAGAATGCATGTATTAGTATACACATACACAATATATATGCACTTATCAACGCATAACGGTGCATAGGCGTGTGCATATTTGTGCATATATACATTGATAATTGTATATAACTAAAAGCAAGAAATTGTATATATACTCGCATAAACATATCAATATAAACACATCGTATATATGCACATACAGTCCATACACAATACGTAAACATGTGTAGTATATATATTTGTGAGTGTGCATGAGTGAGTGTGAGTGTGAGTGTGAGTATATATGTGTGTGAGTGTGTATGAGTGTGAGTGGTGAGTGTGAGTGTAAATGTGAGTGAACGTGTGTGTAGTATATAAATTAATGTACATATACGTTAATAACTGTATGAACTGATACATCAATATATATAGAAATATATATTTTAACGCATTGTATAGATACAGTTACGCACTTTACACATACACATCAGTATACACACATCGAATATATACAAACATTACACACACATATCAATGTATTTTTTACACATAAATAGCTGTATATACACCGAAAATAATGACATATATTGTTATACATCCATACATACACAAATTGTTCTAATAATTGTATATATCACTGATAATAATAATACATGGTCTTATACATTAGTGTATATATAAACCCTTTATACACGTACATATGAGTGTGCATATATATATATATCAATGTACTTATATCAGTTTATACAAAAACTGCAAGCAAAAGTATACATACACGCATAAACATATCAGTATATACATATCATATATATGCGCACAGCAATCCATACACAATACGCTTATATGTGTAGTATATATATCTGCGAGTGTGAGTGTGAGTGCGACTGTGAGTGCGAGTGTGAGTGTGTGTATGAGTGAGTGAGTGAGTGAGAGTGAGAATGAGAGTGAGAGTGTGTGTGAGTGTGTATGTATGTGCGTGTGTGAGTGTGAATGTGAGTTTGAGTCTGAGTGTGTGTTAATATATAAATCAGTGTACATATACGTTAGTAACTGTATAAAATGATAGTAAGTGTATATATATAGCCATATACATAAATGTCCATAAAAATGTATATATTAGTGCACTGTATATAAACAACTATGCACTTTATACATACATCTCAGTATATACACATCGTATATAAACAGACATCACGCACACATCAATGTATTTTTCACACACTAATAACCCTCTATATATAGCAGATAACTAATGTCTTGTATATGTACACTGATACATGCATTCTATCTATATTAATATATATGACCATAGAGACATTTATTAGCAGTTTATATAGATATATACAGCATGTATATATAAAATACATATATACTGATATGTTTATGTGTGTATGTATAACCTTACTATCAGTTACATATACACTGATATGCACACACATGCACCCTTACGCATTGACAGTGCATACATACATTTCTATATAAACTGATTGATAAATACGACCATATAGACACTTTTTATCCGCTATATATACAGTTATTAGTGTTTAAAAAATACATTCATGTGTGTGTGTGCCAAGTGCATAACTGTATCTTTATAATGCACTAATATATACATTTATATATACATTGACATATATGACCATATATAGATACACTAATGATGTTTATACAGCTATTAATGTGTATATGTACACTGATTTATGTACAATGATGTTTATACGTGTGTTTACACTTGCTCTCAATTATATATACGTCGATATGCGCACACATGTGCATCCTTACGCAATGATAAGTTCATACATACATTTCTAGATAAGTTTATTCAGTTATTAGCATATATGTACATATTTATACAGTTATTAGCGTAGATGTACATATCAACGCACAGTCATATGCATTTGTATAAAGTGTTTATACAAACACTAAATTATAAGATTATGTCTATACTTATTTTAAGTGATATATACAGTTATTAAAACAAACATATCATATATATATACACATCAGTCCATATACAACACGCATATATGTGTAGTATATATATATATATATATCTGTGTAGTACATATATATATATGTATATCTATGTGTGTGTGTGTATTATATATATATGTATGTGTATATATATGTGTGTGAACGTAGTATATATATATATATTTATATATATATATATATTTAAATACATTTATAAATATATATATATACGTGTGTGTGTAGTATATAAATCAATGTACATATACGCTAAGAACTGTATAAACTGATAAATGTATATACATCAATGTATATAGAAATATATATATCAGTGTACATATACGCTAATAACTGTATAACCAGCTAATAAATGTATATATGGTCATCTACATCAACGTAGATAGAAATACATATATTAGTGCACTATATATATACTGTTATGCAGTTTACGCATACATCAGTACATACACATCATATATATACAAACATCACGCACACACATATCGATGTATTTTTTACACAAATAACTGTATATATAACTGTTAACTAATGTAATATACGGTTATATGCATCAATATATATATATATATATATATATATATATATATATACATTGACAACAATGGTATATATTGTTATACATCAATACGTACACAAAATGTGCTAACTCTATATATCACTGATAATAAGTCATGCTCTTATACATTAGTGTATATATAAACACTTTATACAAATACATATGAATGTACGTATATACATATCAATGTACATATACGTTAATAACTGTATAAATTGATAATAAGTATCTATTTGGTAATATATATCACTGCATATAGAAATGTGTATATGAAGTTATCAATGCGTAAGGGTGCATGTACGTGCACATATATGACTGATAGCAAGTGCATATACATTGATGCATATGACCATCAATACACTTATGACCAGTCTATACAGGTTTTTGCATATATGTACACATATTTACATACACACACAGATATATATATATATATATACATACTACACATATATACATGTTGTGTATGGACTGATATGTATATATACGATATTTTATGTGTGTATGTATACATTTGCTTGCGATCAGTTATATACATTTATCAATGTATATATATATACACTCATAAGCGCACGTAGATGAACCCTTATGCGTCGATAAGTGTGCAAATAATGTGTATGTATGTATCTATACAGTAATACATGCATTCTATGTATACTGATATATATGACTATAAAGACACTTATTAACAATTTACATATAATACAGTGTTTATATATACAATATGTATATACCGATATGTTTATGCGTATATGTATACACTTGCTATCAGTTATATATATCCTGATATACGCACGCACATGCACGCTTATACATTGATAAGTTCATACATACATTTCCATATAACTAATATATATGACCATATAGACTCTTATTATCAGTATATGTACACTAATATGTATATACACACACTCATAAGCATATGTATAATGTGTTTATAAATACACTAATCTATAAGACTATGTACATACTTATTATCAGTGATATATACAGTTATTAAAATAATTTGCGTACATATTGATGAATAACAATACATACCATTATTTTCAGTGTATATATATATATTGATGCATATAATCATACAATAAATTAGTTATAAGCTAAATATACACGTGTAAAAAATACAATGATGTGTATGTGATGTCTGCATATATACGATATATATATATTGATGTGTGCATATGTAAAATTCATAACTGCATATACACAGTGCACTAATATATATATTTCTATAAATTGATGTATATGATCAATATAAATACTTATTATCAATTTATACAGTTACTAACGTATATGTACACTAATTTATATACTAAACACACCCACTCACACACATACATATATATATTTATATAAACTACACATATATGCGTGTTGTGTATTGTTTGTTGTATGTATATTTATGATATGAATATACTGATATGTTTATGCATGTATGCATACAATTGCTTACTGTCAGTTATATACAATAATTAATGTACATATATATTGATATGCACACGCACATGCATCCTTATACGATAAGTGCATATAAATTGTGTAGGTCCACACTAATACATGTAGTCTATATATACTGATATATATGACCATAAAGACACTTATTAGCAGTTTATATAAGTATATACAGAGTGTAATATCTAAGATATGTATATACTGATATGTTTATGTGTGTATGTATATACCTGCTATCTGTTATATATACATTGATATGCACACGCATATGCACCCTTATGCATTGGTAGTGTATAATACATTTCAATATACACTAAATGATATATACGATCATATAAGCACCTATTATCAGTTTATACATGTATATCTACACTACTGACATGTAAGCACACTGACATGCACATGTATATATGTACACTAATGTATAAGACCATGTAATATACTTATTATCAGTGGTATATATAATTATTAGGATTATTTGTATATGTATTGATTTATAAAAATATATATTATTGTTTTCAGTGAATATTTATATATATATATATATAAATTCTGATGCATATAACCATACAATACTTTAGTTATCAACTATATATACACTTGTTAGTGTGTAAAAAAATACATCGATATGTGTGTGTGTGATGTTTGTATATATATAATGAAGTGCATATACTGAAATGGGTATATATATAAAGTGCATAACTGTATAAATATAGAGCAAATTACATACATTTATATACATATTCATGTATATGACCATACATACACTTACTATCGGCTTATACACACACATAACATATATATATATTACACATAAATGTGTGTTATTAATGTATATATACACAGGATATACACATACAGATGCACCCTCACGCGTTGTTAAATGCATATATATTGTACATGTAGTATACCAATGCATACATTCTATATACACTAATATATATGACCATATAGATACTTATTAACAGTATATATATATATAGTGTGTATATATATAAGACATGTATGTACTGATATGTTTGTATGTGTATATATACACTTGCTATCAGTTATATATACGTTGATATGTGGCAAATGCACCCTTATGCATTGTTAAGTTTAAACATACATTTTTACATGCACTGATATATATGACCATATATACACTTATTATCAGTTTATATGAATACACTGATATGTATATATGCAAACTCATATGGATATGTATAAAGTGTTTATACATACACTAATGTAAAAGACCATTTATGTATATAGAATGCATGTATTAGTGTATACACAATATATATATATATATATATACACACATCAACGCGCAATGGTGCATGTACGTGCGTATATCACTGTATATATACACACATCAACGCGTAATGGTGCATGTACGTGTGTATCAATGTATATAAAAGATTGCAAGCAAGTGTATACGTACATGCAAAACATATCAGTATATACTTATCATATATATACTCACATTAGTTCATACACAATATGCATATATGTGTAGTATATGTATATATTTATATGTGTTTGTGTATATAGAAATGTTTATATAAGTGCACTTTGTATATGTAGTTATGCACTTTACATACACGTATCAGTATATACACATTGTACATATATACAAACATCACATACACATACACATCAATGTATTATTTACACAATAATTGTATATATAGCTGATATTAATGTATAAAATGGTTATATGCATCAGTATATACATTGAAAATAATAATATATATTGCTATACATCAATATGTATACAAATTGTGCTAATAACTATATATATCACAGGGACTAAATAAGCCATGAGCTTATACATTAGTGTATAAATAAACACTTTATATATATGTATATAAGTATGCGTATATATATGTTAGTGTACATATACATTAATAACTGTATAAAATGATAACAAATGTGTATATATATATCAGTGTATATAAAAATATATGTATGAACTTATCAATGCATAAGGATGAATGTGTGTACACATATCAACGCATATATCACTGATTATCAGTTTATACAATTAATATCATATATGTACATAGATTTATATACAACACAGACACAGACATGCATGTTGTATATGGATTAATGCATACGATATGTTTATGCGTGTATATATACACTTGCTTGCTATCAGTTATATACATTTGTCAATGTATATGATCATTAAAATACTACATATATACAGTGCACAACACTATATATATATACGTGGTGTTTGGACTGATGTGTACATTTATACGATATGTATATAATGATGTGTTTATGCGTGTATATATATAGTTCTTTGCTAGCAGTTATATACAATAATCTATATATATATATATATATATTGATATGCATACATGCATGCACCCTCACGTCTTGATAAGTGTATATATACAGAGTATGTGTAACTAATACATATATCTATATATATATATATATAAATAAACTGATATAAGTGTCTATATGGTCATAGATATCAATGTATGTAGAAATGTATATATGTACTACCAATGCGTAAACGTGCATGTACGCGCACATATCAGTGTTTATAAACACCTGGATAATTGTATATAACTGATAGCAAGCAACTATATACATACTCTTATAAACATAATAGTATATACATATCGTATATACACACATATCAGTCCATATATAACATACATCTGTAGTATATAAATCTGAGTGTGAGTGTGTGTGGTGTAAGTGTTAGTGTCAGCATGTGTGAGTGTGAGTGTGTAAGTGTGAGTGTGTGTAATATATAAATTAGTGTACTTATACGTTAATAACTGTATAAATTGATAATAAGTATATATGATCATATACATCAATGTGTATACACACATAACAGTATGTACACATCGTATATAGACAGACGTCACACACACATCAATAAACGTGTTACACACTAATAACTGTAAAAATAGCTAATAACTAAGGTATTATATATAAAAATACTGAAAACAATGGTATATAATGTTATATATTAATACATACACAAATTGTGCTAATAATTATATATATCACTGATAATAAGTATATTCATGGTCTTATATATTAATGTATATATAAACTATTTACACATATGCAAATGAGTGTGCATATATACATATCAATGTACATATACACTAATAACAATATAAACTATCATGAATTTATAGAAGGGATTAAACATATCATTCATCATTTTTTGGAATTCAGATGGAGCATTTTATATACTACATACACACACATATATATATATATATATAAACTACGCATATATGTGTTGCGTTTGGACTGTTGAGTGTATACACATACGAGATGTATATACTGATCTGTTTATGTGTATTTATACAGTTGCTTACTATCAGTTATACACAATAATCATTTAATATATACACTGATATACGCACGTACATGTACCCTTACACGTTGATAAGTGCATATATACTGTGTATATGTACACTAATACATGCATTTTTTATACATTGATATATATGCCCAAAGAGACACTTATTAACAGTTTATATATATAGTGTGTTTATATATGATATATATATACTGATAGGTTTATGTATGTATATGTATACACTTGCTATCAGTTATATATATGCTGCTATGCGCATACATATGCACCGTTACGCATTCATAACTTCATACATACTTTTCTATATACACTGATATCTATGACCATATAGATACTTATTATCAGTTTATACACTTATTAGCGTATATGTACACTAATATGTATATACGCACACTCATATGCATATGTATAACGTGTTTACATATACACTCATATATAAGATCTTTTATATACTTATTATCAGTGATATATACAGTTATCAGCACAAACATATAACATACATACACATAAGACCATACAAACACACACATATATGTAGTATATATATGTGTATATAGTACATAAATCAGTGTATATACACGCTAATAACTATATAGACTGATAATAAGTACATACACGATCACATACATCAATATATATAGAAATATATCTATTAGTGCTATATATACAGTTATAAATCAATCTACATATACGCTAATAACTGTATATACTGATAATAGGTATACATATGGTCATCTATATCAATGTATATAGAAATATATATATACAGTTATGCAGTTTACACATACTATTCGTACATAGACAACGTATATATACGAACATCACACACACATACACATATCGATGTACTTTTTATACACAAACAATTGTATATATAGCTGATAACTAGTATATAGTAATGACATCAATATATATATACATTAAAAACAATAGTATATATTGCTTTACGGCAATATCGACATAAAATGTGCTAATAACTGTATATATCACTAATAGGTATTATATATTAGTGCGTATATACATATCAATGTATATATACGTTAATAACTGTATAAACTGATAACAAGTGTCTATATGACAATATAACTCACTGTATATATAAATGTATATATGAACTTATCAATGCATAAGGGTGCATATGCGTGCGCATATTAGGGCATATATAACTGATAGTAAGTATATATACATTAATGTACAAGACCATATATATACTTATAACCAGCTTGTATAGTTTTTAACGTACATGCATACTGATTTACATACAACACACACACACATATATATACTATATACATATATGTGTTGTGTATGGACTGATGTGTGTATATATAAGATAGGTTTATGCTTGTATGCATACACTTGTTTGATATACATTGTATATACACACTAATATGTGTACATAGATGCACCCTTACGCATTGATAAATGTATATATACTGTATATGTCTGTATCTATACACTAACACATGCATTCTATATGTACTGATATATATCACTATGTAGATACTTATTAGCAATTTACAATATATATACAATGTTTATATATACGATATGCATATACTGATATGTTTACGTACCTTGATATGGGAACACACATGCACTCTTATGTATTGAAAAATTCATACGTATATTTCTATATACACTGATATATATGACTATATAGACACTTTTTATCAGTTTATACAGTTATTAAAGTATATGTACACTCACTTATTATCAGTTTATACAGTTATTAAAGTATATGTACACTGATATGTATATACGCACACTCAAATATGTATAATGTGTTTACATATATACTAATATATAAGACCATGTGCATACTTATTATCAGTGATAGATACAGTTATTAAAACAATTTATGTATATAATGATGTATAACAATATATACCATAGTTTTAAGTGTATACCATAGTTTTAAGTGTATATATATATATTACTTATATATTTATTAGTGTGTAAAAAATACATTGATATGTGTATGTGATGTTTGTATATATACGATGTGTATATACTGATATGTGTGTATGTGTAAAGTTTATAACTGCATATATACAGTGCACTAATATATATTTCTATATCCATTGATGTAACATGATCATATAACTACGTATTATCAATTTATACAGTTACTAGCGTACATGTATACTGCTTTATATACTACACATACACGCACATACATATATGTTTATATATAAAAACTATACATATATGCGTGTTGTGTATAGACTATTGTGCGTATATATACGATATGAATATACTGATATGTTTATACGTGTAAGCATAAACTTGCTTGTTATCAGTTATATACACTAATCAATGTTATATACACTGATATGTGCTGACACATGCACGCTTACGAGTTGATAAGTGCATATATAACGTGTATCTGTACATTAATATCATGTATTCTATATACACTGATATATATAACCATAGAGAAACTAATTAACAATTTCTATATATATATATATACAGTGTGTAATATCTAAGATATATATATACTGATATATTTATGTGTGTATGTACATACCAGCTATTTCTTATTATAAATGATCTTATACATTAGTGTACATATAAACCATTTATATATATGCATATGAGTGTGTATACAAACATATCAACGCACATACGTTAATAACAGTATAAACTGATAATGGTGTATATAGAAATGTATGTCAACGCCATCAATGTGTAAGGGTGTAGGTGCATACACATATCAACGTATATATAACTGCGAGCAATTTTATACATATATACATAAACATATCGGTATGTACATATCGTATATATAGACACATAAACTGCTAATAAAGGTCTATATGATCATATATATCAGTGTATATAGAATTCATGTATTAATGTATACATACACAGTATATATGCATTTATCAACGCGTAAGGGTGCATGTTCATGCGCATATAAATGTATATATACATTGATAATTGTATATAACGGATAGCAAGCAACTGTATATATACATGTATAAAAATATCAGTATATACATATCGTATATATATACATATCAGTCCATACACAACACGTATATATGTGTGGTATATATATCTATGAGTGTGAATGTGAATGTGAATGTGAGTGTGAGTGTGAGTGTGAGTGTGAATATGAGTGTAGTATATAAATCAGTGTACATATAAGTTAACAACTGTATAAACTGATAATAAGTATATATATGGTCATATAAATCAATGTATATAGAAACGTTTATATTAGTGCATTGTATATAAACAGTCATGCACTTTACATACAAACATATCAGTATATATGCTCATCGGATATATATATAGAAAACACACACACACACATACATCAAGGTTTATTTTACACACTAATAACTGTAAATATAACAGATAACTAATGTGTTGTAAGGTTATATGCATTAGTATATATATACACCAAAAACAATGCTATATATAGCAATACATAAATACAAATACAAATTGTGCTAATAAATGTATATATCACAGATAATAACTATATACATGGTCTTATATATTAGTATATAAAAAAACCTTTTATACATATGCTTATGAGTGTGCATTTATATAAACATATACGCTAATAACATTATAAATTGATAATAAGTGTTTATATGGTCATATATATCAGTGTCTATAGAAATGCATGTATACACTATCAATATGAAAATGTGCATATACGTACGCATAGCAGTCTATATATCAGTGATAGCAAGTTTATACATACATGCATAAACATATCAGTATATACATATCGTATGTACATACACATTGTATATATACATATAACTAGCTAATAAGTGTTTATATGGTTATATATATATATATATATATTAGTGTATCTAAACTGCATGTATTAGTGTAAACATACAAAATATATAGGCACTTATCAATGTACAAAACTAATAGCAAGCAACTATATACATACACGCATAAATATATCAGTATATACATATCGTATATATACAAACATCATACCAAACACAACACATGTGTAGTATATATATCGGTGAGTGAGTGTGAGTGTGACTTTGAGTAGGAGTGAGAGTGGGAGTGCGAGTGTGTGTTTGTGCGAGTGTCAGTGTCAGTGTAAGTTTCAGGGTCAATGTATGTCGGTGTGTGTGTGAGTGTGAGCGTGAGTGTGAGTGTGAGTGTGAGTGTGAGTGTGAGTGTGTGCGAGTGTGAGTGTGCGTGTGAGTGTGAGTGTGTGAGTGTGAGGGTGAGTGTAAGTGTGTGTGTGAGTGTGAGTGTGAGTGTGAGTGTGAGTGTGAGTGTGAGTGTGAATGTGAGTGTGTGAGAGTGTGAGTGTGAGAGTATGTGTATGTAGTATATAAATCAGTATACATATACGTCAATAACTAAATAAACTGATAATAAATGTAAAAATGATAATATACATCAAGGTATATAGAAATATATATATTAGTGCATTGTATATATACAGTTATGTACTTTACACATACACATATATCCGTATATACACATCGTATATATATTGACATCACACAGATATATACACACATAAAAATGTATGTTTTACACACTAATAACTGTATATATAGCTGATAACTAATGTATTGTACAGTTAAGAAAAAGTTAATGAAATTGTAAACCACAAGTAAAGCTCCAAAAAATTCACTCCATATTTGCAAGAAAGACGCAAGAGTGTGTGTCAAGAAAATGTTCATTTTCTGAAGCTTTACTTGTGGTTTGTAATTTTATTCACTCCATATTTGCATAAAAGAAGGAAGAGCAGTACAATACTAGAGAAGAAAGAACCATTAAGCAAATCAAGCTTGCAAGACCAAGATCGCAAATATCAAAGAACGTAAAGAGCTCCGCCTCGATGATAAGTTCCTTCCATGCTTGTTGATTTACATGCAAACTCGATGAAGATGAAGCTCATCAATAATAATAAAAAAAAGTACAAATAAAATAAAAAATTTAGGTGGCCTATCACAATTGGGTATTTAGCATACCCGATTCATCAAGGGAAAAAACCCATTTTTATGCCTAATTCATATAAAGTAATATGGAAATTCGCATAGGCTTGTCAGATTAGAGGTGATATCTAAACAAATAATCTCTAAAATAATCAAAAAGGAGGGGAGGGGAGGAGGGGATCTGTACATTTACCTTCTTGGCTGCAACAGCCACCTATGCATTCATATACATATCAATGTGAATGTGAGTTTGAGAGTGTGTGTGGGTGTGAGTGTGTCAATGTGTGCGTGTGTTAGTGCGTCAATGTGTATGTGTGTGTACATGTGTGAGTCTATGTGAGTGTGTATGAATGTGAGCGTGAGTGAGTGTGAGTGTGAGTGTGAGTGTATGTATGTGTGTGTGTGTGTTACGAAAAAGTTACTTCATAAAATTGCAAACCACAAATAAAGCTCAAGAAAATTCACTCCCTATTTGCATGAAAGAAGAAAGAGTGTGTTAAGAAAAAGTTACTTAATAAAGATGCAAACCACAAGTAAATCTCCAGAAAATTCTCTAGAAGAAAAATTCACTCCATATTTGCATGAAAGAAACAAGAGCAATACTTTACTAGAGATATGTTCATTTACCTTATGAGCTGCAATAGCCACCTGTGCATTCATATACATATCAATGTGCATATACGCTAATAATTGCATAAACTGATAAAAAGTGTCAATATGGTCATATATATCAGTATATATAAAAATGTATAAACTGATAAAAAGTGTCAATAGGGTTATATATATCAGTGTATATAAAAATGTACATATGCATTATCAATGCGTAAGGGTGTAAGTGCGTACGCATATCAGTGTATATATAACAGACAACAAGTTTATACATACACGCATAAACATATCAGTATATACATATCGTATATATACACACTGTATATATATGAACTGCTAATATATGTCAATGTGGTTAAAAATATCAATGTATATAAAATGCATCATAGACAGTATATATGCACTTATCAACGCATAGGGGTATACAATGATTATTGTATATAACTGATAGCAAGAAACTGTATATATACACCCATAAATATATCAATATATACATATCGTATATATATAGACATCAGTCCATATACAACACGTAAACATGTGTAGTATATATCAATGAGTGTGAATGTGAGAGTCAATGTGTGAGTGAGTGTGAGTGTAAGTGAGTGTGAGTGTGAGTGTGAGTGTATGTATGTGAGTGTGAATGTGAGTGTCAGTGTGTGAGTGTGAGTATATAAGTGAGTGTGTGTGTGTGTGTGTGTGTGAGTGTGAATGTGAGTGTGTGTGTGTGGTGTGGGTGTGCGTATGTTAAAAAAAAGTCAATAAAATTACAAACCACAAGTAAAGCTCCATAAAATTCACTCTATATTTGCATGAAAGAAGCAAGAGTGTGTGTGTCAAGAAAAAGTTACTTGATAAAATTACAAACCACAAGTAAAGCTCCTGAAAATTCACTCCATATTTGCATGAAAGAAGCAAGAGCAGTAAGTATTATACCAGAGAAGAAAGAACCATTAAGCAAATCAAGCTTGCAAGATCAAGATCTCAAATATCGAATAACGTAAAGAGATCCGCCTTGATGATAAGTTACTTTCATATTTGCCGATTTACACGTAAACTCGATAGAGATGAAGCACATCAATGATAATAAAAACAAATACAAATAAGAAAAAAAAAATAGATGGACTACTACAATTGGGTATTTTAGCCTACCCAATTCATCAAGAGAAGAAACCCATTCTTACGCCTAATTCTATACAAATTAACATACATCTACATTAAAAACTGTATAAACTAGTAAAAAGTATCAATATAGCCACATATATTCAGTGTATTTAAAAATGTAAACGTATGTATGCAATATCAATGCTTAAAGGTGCATGTGCGTACACATATCAGTATATATATAATTGATAGCAAGTTTATACATACATGCAAAAACATATCAGTATATACAAATCGTATATATAGACACTGTATACATATATAATATATATCCACTTATCAACGCGTAAGGGTCCATGTGAGTGCGCATATCAATGTATATAACAGATAGCAAGCAACTGTATCCATACACAACACGCACATGTGTAGTATATATATATGTGAGTGTGAGTGTGAGTGTGAGTGTGTGTGTAGTATATAAATCAGTGTATATATGCGTTAATAGCTGTATAAACTGATAATAAGTGTATATATGATCATATATATCAATGTATAAAAAAATTTATACATTAATGTACTGTATATAAAACTTTATGCACTTTACACATACACACATATCAAATATAAGCACATCGTATATATACAGATATCACACACACATATCAATGTATTTTTTACACACTAATAACTGTATATATTACAGATAACTAATGTATTGTATGCTTTATACACATCAATATATATGCACTGAAAACAATGATATATATTGCTATACATATATATACACAAATTGAGCTTATAACTGTATACATCACAGATAATAAGTATATACATGATCTTATACATTAGTGCATATATAAACCCTTTATAAATATGCATATGAGTGTGCGTATATACATTTCAGTGTACATATACACTCATTACTGTATAAACAAATAATAAATTTCTATATGGTCATATATATCAGTGTATATAAAAATGTATGTATATACTATCAATGCGTAAAGGTGCATATGCGTCGCATATCAGTGTACATATAACTAATAGCAAGTTTATATATACATGTATAAACATATCAATATATACATATCCTTTATATGCACATATCCTTTATATGCACACTGAATATATCAGTATATACATGTCGTTTATATGTACATTGTGAGTGTGAGAGCGAGTGTGAGTGTGAATGTGTGTGTGAGTGTGTGTGTGTGTGTGAGTGTGAGTTTTAGTTTGTGTGTGAATGTGTATGTGTGTGTGTGAGTGTGTGGTGTGTGTTGTGTGTGTGTATGTGTACGTGTTAAGAAAAAGTGACTTAATAAATTGTAAACCACAAGTAAAACTCCAGAAAATTTACTCCGTATTTGCATGACAGAGGCAAGAGCAGTACTATACTATAGAAGAAAGAACCATTAAGCAAATCAAGCTTTCAAGTTCAAGATCTTAAATATCAAAAAACGTAAAGAGATCCGCCTCGATGACAAGTTGCATTCATGCTTGTTGAATTACAAGCAAACTCAATGAAGATGAAGCTCATCAACAATAATAAAAACAAGTATAGATATATGATAAAAACTTTAGATGGACTATCGCAATTGGGTATTTTAGCATACCTAATACATCAAGAGAAGAAACCCATTCTTATGCCTAATTCTATACAAAGTAATATGGAATTTCGCCTAGGCTTATTTGATTAGAGGTGATAACCAGAAGAAATAATCTCCTTCTATAATACCTGATTTTATCACAATTTGGAAATTGTATATGGTAGGAAAAATCATTCACAGAAAAGATAATGATTCGAATGGTAAGAATTGAGAGGAAAATAATCAAAAAGGAGGGGGCAGGGGGATCTGTCCCTTTACCTTGTTGGCTACAACTGCCACCTGTGCTTTCATATACATATCAATGTACATCTACGCTAATAACTGTATAAACTGATAAAAAGTGTATACATGGTCATAAACATCGACGTATATAAAAATGTATATATGCACTATTAATGCGTAAGGGTGCATGTGCGTACGCATATCAGTGTATATATAACAGACAACAAGTTTATACATACACGTATAAACATATCAGTATATACATATCGTATATATACACACTGTGTATATATAAACTGTCAATATATATCCTTATGGTCATATATATCAGTGTATAAAAGAATGCATGTATTAGTGTATACATACACAGTATATATGTACTTATCAACGCGTAAAGGTGCATGTGCGAGCATATATTAGTGCATACATATATTGATAATTGTATATAACTGATAACAAGCAATTGTTTACATACACATAACAATATCAGTATATACATATCGTATTATATATACACACATCAGTCCCTATACACCACGCATATGTGTAGTATATATATCTGTGAGTGTGAGTGTGAGTGTGAGTGTGAATGTGAGTGTGAGTGTGAGTGCGAGTGTGTGTGTAGTATACATATATGTTAATAACTGTATAAACTGATAAATACCGTATATATCGTCATATATACTAATGTATATATTAATGTATTGTATATATACAGTTACGCACTTTAAACATACACACATATCAGTATATACACAGCGTATATATACAGACATCACATGCATACATACACACATATCAATGTATTTTTTACACACTAATAACTATATATGTAGCAGATAACTAATGTATTGTATGGTTATATGCATCAGTATGTATATATATATTGAAAACAATGGTCTATATTACTATACATCAATTCGTACACAAATTGAGCGAATAACTGTATATATCACTGATAATAAGTATATACATGGTCTTTTACATACGTGTACATATAAACCCTTTATACATATGCATATGAATGTGCGTATATACATTTCATTGTACATATATACTAATAACTGTATAAACTGATAATAAGTGTCATATATGGTCATATATATCAGTGTATATAGAAATGAATGTATGCACTATCAATACGTGAGGGTGCCCATGTGTGTCGCACATTAGTGCATATATAACTGATAGCAAGGTTATATATATACATAAACATATAAATAAATACATATCATTTAACGCACACAGTATATACATATAAACTACTAATAATAGTTAATATGGTCAAATATATCAGTGTATATAGAATGCATGTATTAGTGTATACATACACATTATATATGCACTTATCCAGGCATTAGGGTACATGTGCGTACGCATAACAGTGCATATATACATCGATAATTGTATATAACTGATAGCAAGCAACTGTATACATATATGTAAAAACATATGCATATACATATCGTAAATATACACACATCAGTCCATACACACCACGCATATGTGTAGTATACATATCTGTGAGTGTCAGTGTCAGTGTTAGTGTCTGTGTGAGTGTGAGTGTGTGTGTGTGGGTGTGTGTTTGTGTATATATGTGTGTGTGTAGTATATAAATCAATGAACATATAGGTTACTAACCGTATAAACTGATAATAAGTATATATATGGTCAAATACATCAATGTATATAGAAATGTATATATTTTAACACACTAATAAATGTATATATACAATTATGCATTTTACACACTATGCACTATACACAAACATATCAACATATACTCATCGCATCTATACAGCATCGCACACACACATCAATATTATTTTTACACACTAATAACTATATATATAGTTGATAACAAATGTGCGAGTGTGAGTGTGAGTGTGAGTATGAGTGTGAGAGTGTGTGTGTAGTATATAAATCAGTGTACATATATGTTAATAAATTTATAAACTAATAATAAGTGCATATATGGTCATATACATCAATGTATATAGAAATATAAACATTAAATGCATTGTACATATACAGTTATTTACACTGTATAAAACAGTGTACATATACGTTAATAAATTTATAAACTAATAATAAATGTATATATGGTCATATACATCAATATATATAGAAATATAAACATTAAATGCATTGTATATATACAGTTATTTATACATACACAGAAATCCGTACATATACTTCGTATATATATAGACATCACACACGTATCAATGTACTTTTACACACTAGTAACTGTACATATAACCGATAACTAATGTATTCTATGCTTATATACATCAATACGTAAACATATAGAGCTAATAACTATATATATCACTGATAATAGGTATATACATGGTCTTATACATTAGTGTGAGAGTAGTATGTGTGTGTGGTGTATGTGTGTGAAAAGAAAAAGTTAATAAAATTGCAAACCACAAGTCAAGCTCCAAAAAATTCACTCCATATTTGCATGGATGAAGCAAAAGTGTGTGTTAAGAAAAAGTTAATAAAATTGCAAACCACAAGTAAAGCTCCAAAAATTTCACTTCATATTTGCATGAAAGAAGCAAAAGCAGACTATAATAGAGAAGAAATAACCATCAAGACGATCAAGCTTGCAATATCAAGATCTCAAATATTGAATAACGTCAAGAGATCCACCTCTATGATAAGTTACTTTCATGCTTGTTGATTTACAAGAAAACTCAATGAAGATGAAGCTCATCAATAATAATGAAAACAAGTACA